>NW_003307603.1:189820-200598 GCF_000143455.1 Volvox carteri f. nagariensis | reverse complement strand
TCCAAGCCTTTATAAGTCTCTGTTGTTTATCGGTAACAGTACCTCAGATTCACACGTTTACGCCTAGGCAAAGGGGCTTTCGGTGGTAGGTCGCGGATTTCCCGAATACGTGTAACGGCTAATGTCTCCTTAGTCGTGTCTGCTAGGTCCCTGTGAGATAGCGTCTCACCAACAGGTTATGAGCCCCGTGCATCGTGCCCCGTGCCCCGTGCCCCGTGCATGCGGCGCCGACCAAACGCGCCGTCAGTGCGCTCGGCGCTGCGGAAGACAGAGCCGGCGGAGGTACCAGCGCTAGCAGATTTGCCGCCGGCGCCAGCAGCAGTGACGCCGGCGGGGACCAGCCGAACGGCGCCGGCAGCAGTGACACCGGCGGAGACCAGTCGAACGGCGCCAGCAACGGCCAAGGGCAGCTGGGCGCCCTTGAGTGCTCAGCCGCCGAACTCGCAGCAGCACAGCGCCTGCACCGCCAGTTCGGCCACCTTGGTTACCGGGCGTTGGAGCAGCTTATCACCAAGCAGCTGGTACATGGACCACGGGTCACTCCCGCGGCGCTGCGTCAGGCGGCAGAGGGTGTCTGCGAAGCCTGTGTCACAGCGAAGACTACAGCTACAGCTCACGTCAGCCGCGGTAACCGGCCTCAGCATGTCCTGGAGGTCGTACACTCTGACCTGTGCGGGCCCATGCCGACCACGGGCCGAGGAGGGGCTCGCTACTTGCTAACGCTGCTGGACGGTGCCTCCGGTCTGTCTGCCGTTCGCACACTGGTTAGCAAGAACCAAGTGGGCGAAGCGCTGCAGGACATGGTGACACAGCTGGAGGCTCGCAACCCGAACGGTGCACGGGTCCGCACCCTTCATAGTGATAACGGTGGCGAGTTTGTCGCCGAGCAGCTGGCACAGTGGCTACACCAGCGCGGCACTGCGCATACCCACTCGGCGCCGTACACTCCGGAGCAGAACGGTGCAGCGGAGCGGCTCAATCGCACTCAATCGCACGCTCCTCGACCGTGTGCAGGCTATGCTGTACGATGCCGCGCTCCCGGACAGCTTTTGGTCGGAAGCTGTGCTATACGCCAACCTCCTGCGCAATGTTTCCCCCTCTCAGGGCCGGGAGGCTACGCCGTGGGCAACTTATCATGTCGTCACCCCCGACGTCAGTCACCTGCACACATTCGGCTGCCTGGCATACGTCCGCGTCCCAACCAGCCAGCAGGTTAAGCTCGGTCCCCGCGCAGAGGCGGGAACCTACCTAGGACCGGAGCGCGGCACGGCCGCCCACCGCGTCCTCGTCGACGGTAAGGTGACTGTTAGCAGCGACGTCACCTTCGATGATGACCTCCGCGGCCTGGCGTCTCAACGGGCGGGCACCTCCTTCGGCGCTGGCCCCGCCCGTCCTGGCAGCGGCGACCCCGTCGGCGGCTCTACACAGCCCGCCACACCGCCACCTCCAGTGGTTGCATCGCCCCCAGTGAACCCAGCGCCCCCCCCCCGCCCCAACACACGCAGCCAACGGCAACCTCTTCACCCGCCGCTGGCCACGGTCTGCCCAGCCAACAACAGCAGCGGCGGCGGCGGAGATTTGGGCAGTCCACCGCTGCTTAACAAAGCGTCGGGAAGCACAAATTATGCTGAGGCAGGCGACGGCAATGCGGGCGGCGGAGGCAACAGCACGGTGCAGGAGCCGCGCAGTTATGAGGAAGCGGTGGCGAGTCCGCAAGCGGACAAGTGGAGAACTTCGATGGATGACGAGATTCTGTCGCAGCTCTCCAACAAGACCTGGGAGTTGGGCACGCCGCCACCCGGTGCACGCATCCTGGACTGCCGCTGGGTCTACAAAATCAAACAGGAGCCAGGCGGTGAGGTACGCTACAAGTCGCGTTTAGTGGTGAAAGGCTTTGAACAGCGAGCGGGCATAGACTATGGAGAGCTGTTTGCGCCCACTACGCGTGCAGCCTCCCTGCGGGCACTTCTAGCTGTGGCAGCTGCCAGAGGTATGACGGTCCATCAGATGGACGTCAAGACGGCCTTCTTGAACGGTGACCTGGCAGAGGAGCTGTGGATGCGACAGCCCCCAGGTTACAGCAACGGCGACCCGTCACAGGCGTGCCGGCTGTTAAAGTCTGTTTACGGCCTCAAGCAAGCCCCACGTTGCTGGTACGAGAAGCTAGCAGCGGAGCTGGGCAAGCTAGGCTATGAACCGTCTGCGTCCGACCCCGCGCTATTCGTCAAGCGGGGGTCCGATGGCTCAATCGATGTGCTCGTGCACGTTGATGACATGCTGGTGGCGGCGGACAACCCGCAGTTGGTTGCGGCCGCCAAGGCGGCCATAGCTGGTTGCTTCGCTGTACGAGACCTTGGAGAGGCGCGCTACTACCTCGGCATGGAGATCGTCCAGGACCGCCGCAACCGCAGCATCATGCTCACGCAGCAGTGTTACGTGGAGCAGCTGCTTCAGCGCCACAGCCTGGAGAACGCCAAGCCACGTGCCACCCCGCTACCCCAGGGTACACGGGTTCTGCCAGCCAGTGACACCCAGCCGATATTGACGGACAGCAGTGGCTACCGCGCGCTGGTGGGAGAACTAAACTACCTCGCTACCAGCACACGCCCAGACATCGCACACGCTCTGAGCATGCTGGCGCGGCACATGTCCGCCCCCACCAAAGCGCACATGGGGCTCGCTCTGGGTGTGCTGCGTTACGTCTCTGGCACTCGGGCGCTTGGTCTACGTTACTGTGGCGACGCCAGCAATTTCTGTGGGTACAGCGATGCAGACTGGGCCGGCGACCCAACCACCCGCCGGTCCACCACTGGCTACGCTTTCTTGCTCGGTGGCGCGGCGGTCAGCTGGAGCAGTCAGTTGCAGCGCACCGTAGCTGCCTCCTCCGTGGAAGCCGAATACCAGGCCGCAGCAGCAGCCGTGCGCGAGGCGTTGTGGCTGCGCAAGCTGGCGAGCGATCTGGACCTTTCCCCGGGTGCTGTCAACGTCCAGCTGGATTCGCAAGGCGCGCTCAGCCTCGGCAACAACCCCATCACGTCGGTGCGCTCCCAGCACATCGACGTGCACCATCACATCCTGCGCGAGAGGGTCGCGCGTGGTGAGGTGAAGCTCAGCTATTGCACCACCGACGACATGGTGGCTGACATCCTAACCAAGGCACTGGGCGAGGTCAAGTTCGTGCGCTGCCGCACAGCGCTGGGCGTCACTTAGATCGCCAGAGGAGGAGTGCTGAGGGCTTTGAGGAATTGTTTTGAGCTAGGCTTTAGGGGGGTGCTGAGGGTGCGTGAGCAGGCGCCCGAATGGGCAGGTCAATGCCCGAAGGGGCGCCGTAGGCAGTGCGTATGGTGCTGTACGGCACTGTTTTCCCTGTTTGTGTTTGAACAGCAGCACCAGACCGCATAGCCATCAGGCTGAAGGCTGGCAAGCTGCGTTTGTGTTTGTTGAGTGGTGAGCAGTCGGCCTGGACCGCGGACTTGGTGGCCGAGCTAGCTCGTCGGTGCTAACAATTTGTAGTAAGGCCCCTAGTGCGACACGAGGGGGCGTGTTGATGCGAAGGGTTGCCGTGTCGCCCTGTGGCCTGCTTGGGTAACTTGTCAGGCTGTCGTGAGTAACAGCTGTGGCCGGTCTGAGGTCGCATGTTAGACTGAGTAACAGCTTTGGACCAACAGCTTTGGACCTGTCTCGGGAGGCCCGTCATAATGGCTATTAGGTTCTAGCGTACTGATAGCTCTCGTCCTTTGGGATAGGCTTTCCAAGCCTTTATAAGTCTCTGTTGTTTATCGGTAACAGTACCTCAGATTCACACGTTTACGCCTAGGCAAAGGGGCTTTCGGTGGTAGGTCGCGGATCTCCCGAATACGTGTAACGGCTAATGTCTCCTTAGTCGTGTCTGCTAGGTCCCTGTGAGATAGCGGCTGGAGGGGGGACGGGGAGAGAGGCCAAATTTGAAGGAGGGACAGAGAGAAGAAGCTGCTGCTGCTGCTGCTCCTAAGGACCGGCCTCTGGCTCCAGGAGGAGAGTCCGCCTCCCCGGCTCGTCCCTCCACGATGGTTCTTTTCCTGATCCATATCGCCACCAGCACCACAACCAACAACTACACGCAGCTCACTTTCGAGGCTCCAGCACCACCACAGATCGCTCGCCGCCCGCCGCCGCCAGCAGGCCCGCACCGGCCGGCCCCAACACACCACCACCTGGCCCCTGATGGTGATGCTGCTGCTGCCGCGGCCGTCCCGTAGCGGCGGTAATGGCCGTGCCGCCGCCGCCGCCGCCGCCGCTGCCGGTAACGGCGGCGGACAGCCAACAGAGGCTGTAAATAGGGAACCCTCCGCCGTACACACCTATCCGCTGCACGCAACCACCACGCTCGCCCTGCCGTACATCCCACAGTGAAACCTGCTAGCAGTATGGGGTGGGTCAGGCAGGGAGAGAGTGATCAGGTGCGGACGGGGTGCGGTGAGTCAGGTACGGCACCAGCTGGAGTCTCGCGGATTCCCGTACGCGAGGCTAGCCGAAAGGAGCCAAACCACTTTTCGTCCCGAATCATCACTACAGCTAGGTGCGACAGCCCTTGGCCCCTGCGCCCTGGCCTCCATCCAGCCGCAGGACGAGCCGTGAGAAGACCCTGGCGCTACCTTGAAGTGTCGTGGTCGTGAGCCATCAGCAGGTAGGCCCGCTTGAGGTCCGCTCCCCTGTGCCCCCACGCCACAAACCCCGCACACGCCCCCCCCCCGAAACATCCCTCAACACCCCCAAGAAGGGGTCGCCAGGTGAAGGGAGATTTCACCGGCTTTTGTTCCCTTTTGCCACACCCTAGTGTACCACCCCCGCCCGTCCATCCCGACAGGACCCACCGCCCCCACCCCCGCCCGGTCCCACTCCCCTTCCCCCTTCCCTCCGCGCCCGCGCCCAGGTTCGTGTGTTCCCCTCGGTCAACCCCCTGTCCCCTCCCCCCTCCCCCCTGCCCCCTTCCCCCTGCCTGCCTGGTGCTCCTCAGCGACGGCCAGCAGTCCGTCGACAGCCTCACCACAGCCGCTCCAAGGGGCCCCGGTGCCCAGGTAGGTCAGCGCAGTGGGGCACTGCAGTGGGGCACATACAACAAATACTCAAGCCACAGCCGGGAGGAGCCCTCGAGGAAGTCCTCTTAGGCGGAGCCAACACAGAAAGAACACGGGACGCTTGCACACAGGCTGGCGCATTGAGTGCTAATTAACGTAAATCATGGCCCACGACGCCACATCATGCCGCCAGGATGCCACGACGAATACACCACGAATGGCACCATCCGTTTCGTCCCCACGTCGTTTCGCATCTTGCATCCCGACCTGAATGGTATGCAGAGTCCGCAGCCTGGCGCCGTCCCGGTACACCCCCACGTCACGCAGCCGCTGCCGGGCAACCGCCACCTCCAACATCGGGCCACAGGAGGGGTAGACACCGTCTTGCTGCGCACCTCCACCTCCACCTCCCCCTGCCGCCACCTCCCCAGGCGAGCGGACTGCCAGGCCCGTCCAGCCGCATTCCCTGGAGCGAGCGAATGACGTGGGACAGAGAGGAAACGACCCGAACATGGAGGTGGGTGACTAGATGGCTGGCTGGCTGGCTGGCTGGCTGGCGGATTGGTAAATCGTGCCAAAGCACGAGACGGGGATGCAGGTGGGTCAGGTGGGTCAAGGTTGGGTTGGTTGGCCCCGGCAAGGGACTCACTGTACCTCACCCTCTGTAGGATGGTTCGAGGGTCAGTAGGCCCCGCCACGCGGACGCACCACCACCACCCTCCTCGCTGTCCTGCTCCTGGGCCCCAGGCTGCCCGCCAGGACCCGGACCCGGACCCTGCGTAAGAGGTTCAGCCAGCACCCGGGTGTTGCCCACCGCGTCCACCGCCGCCAGGATGTGGTGTTGCCCTGAAGGCGGAGGGTGCGGACGGAGCCGTGTGCAGGCGTCAAGGAAACAACAGGATGGGGGTAGGGGTCTCTCTAGGAGATGGGGCCCAGTACGGGACACAACAGGAGATCAAGAGACGGCAGCAGGAGCAGGAACGGCGAGTGCTCCCCAGCTCCAGCGCAACCCCCGTTATGCCGTACCGTGAACGCCGGCGTACAGTCCTTGCACCTCCGCTGGCATGTGCGACAGGAGCTCCAGCTGACGAACGTGGCCAACCTGCATGTGTTTTGTGCCGTACCGTCATGAGGTTGCGTAAGTTTTGATGTATTGAGTTGTCCATGCCGTCCACGCACGTGTCCTGTGTCTGGACACACACGGCAACGTTTAGGTATATCCTGTTTTCCTGTCTTCGTCTCTCCATCGCCTCCGAACCTGCCCCCTGTTCCTGTCCCTGCTTTAATCCTCTGTCGTCTGCCGCGATTCAGGCTGCCATGCCGCTGTATCTCAGGCCGCCGCGCCTTTCCTAGACAGATGCAACATGTGCGAAGGCGCAACGCAGTGCCTGGAAAGGGCCCTTGCCCGTCCTGCATACCTCTCAATTTACTTCTGGAGTCTGTTCTACCTCCGAAACCCCGTCCCCACCTTCGCGGGCTGTTCCAAACCCACCTGTGCGCTGCGGGGTATTAGAACGCCTTCCTTGCCCTGGTCTACACCCTCCCACGAGGGCGAACACGTTGCCGCCAGGTCCAGAGACACCTGGATCCGACGTGAGGCGCGTTGTTGGATAAGGGGAATTAGGAGGTGATGTGGAAGGAAATGATACTAAACAAAATGCAAAGCCCGGGGGAAGTTGTGGGGAAAGGAGGCTTGAAGCACAAGCGATGCCCAACTCCACAGGCGAACGGGAGCCGAGCCGCAACCTCTTACCTCATATACGTGTTGAGCGTTTGCGACATAGGCTAAGCAGCGGTCTCCCACGACCTGTATTCCAGGCAGATGCTACGTGAGTTTGTCAGTGCATGGGCTGTTAACCGTCCTGTTCTAAAATCGCATCTAACATACAGGAAACCCAACCAGATCGGGATGACTCCAATAATTTTCCCCTGCTGGCTTCAGAGCCAAGCTCGTTCTGCTGTGTGGCGCACCCGTAATGCAACTCGGTTAGCTTGTATGGCACCTGGCGTGAAGCTCTGCGGTAGCTTCAGGCTATATTTTAGTAGCGCTTCGGCTTGAAGGTCCGGGCCTATGGCTTGGAGCGCTGTGATATTTTTTGCTCGTTTTGACGGCCGGTGTTCCAAGTTTGCTCCCTGTTCTGCCATTGCTCCCAATACGAATCCGCTGTGTTAAACTAAACCTAGTTAAATAACACGAAAAGTGCCCGCAACCAATCCAGATTAGCCCGATCGATGATGTTAAGTCGTTACCTAACCGATAAATCTGTTGCACCGTGACATGATAGGAAGTTGGACGTACGGCGAGATATAGTTGAACCTTCAACGGGAACCAAAAGCTTCCCAGGCTCTCAGTTTACAAGCCAAAACAACGCCCTCTAGCGGGCATAGCTTGGCCCACCACCATCCTGCAAGGATATCGTGTCATTTTCACAGCTCGTACGCTGTCCCCGGGGCCAACTCTGAAACGGTTTGCCGAGCACAACGGCACAGCTCATGGCCAGAATGCATAAACCCAGGCCCTTGAATCGCTACCAGCGACATATATATCACATTCGTTATTGCCTCATTCGCATGTAGCTCCCCCGTCACACAACACGCCATGGCTTGCACGCCGTCGCGCACCGAAGGACGTGAAATCTCCGCGCCGTCCGGGCGTGGAAAATACAGATATTCCCCGTTGCGTCGCCTATGACAACCGTAAAACCCTCTGCCACACCGCAGATGCTACGTGGTCGGCAGCATAGGCCGCGCACGCCCCCTGCCAGGTTGTTCCCTTCCCCTAGGTACCTCCGCTCACGCCCCATCCAGGCGGCCTTGTGTTGACTTAGTATTTCAAAAAGGAGAACCTTGTCACAAACACCAGTATGAACAACTCTAGTATCATTGGAAGGACATTGAAGATTGCGAAGAATGCCGCGAATGAATCGTAGTTCCAGTTCTGCGTGTACGAAGGTCAGGGTTAGGGTGCGTTGAGCAGCAAACGATTTTTCCTAAAGATAAGAGAATTTCATGCAAAGCAGCGGAGGAAAGCTACTTCTAGCCAAAAGCTCCGAGGACTCCAAATCCTAGCTTTGGGCTTGTATGGATCAAAAGTTCAACCGTGTGAACCGCCAACTCACGTCTGTGTAGAAGAGGACGACCAGAATCGTGCCCACGAAGTGTGCAAGTATGTTTAGGCCCATGACTACTGGAAAAAACATGGATATCCCCAGGAACAGAGAAACATAGTCCACGGCGAAGCAGCCGATGGCGGCGTAGCATAACCCAGTGATCCTGAAAATAACGCCCCGGGTAGGGGTAGGGTTATGGACTGTGTTCCGACGTTCCGAAGCCATGAAGTCATGTAAACAGGCAAGGTCAAGGTCTTTAAAATTAAAAGGAGCTGTCACTCACTGTTTCTTTCGGGTGTCAAATAGCGAGTCCGTCGCAGCAATTTGCATGTTACCAACGACAGCTTCCACATCGAAGAGTACTGTGAGGATAGCCACAAGATGTGCCGTCTTACATAGAAAGCGAGATGGTAAGGTGACCTGTGGGGCGCTAGTGCTGCGTGAGCTTGCAGCAAGACCGAGCTGTCCGTGGAGTACCTCCGCACCTCCTCAGGTCTGAAAGGTGCCATTTCCGTTCTAGCAGGTAGTAATTCCTCTGTAACAGCAGCAAACCTCGTGAGAAATTTTTTGTCGCTTTGTAAAGGCCGTCAACAGTACTTTGAGGATAGACACAGAACTTTGCCCAAGTCTGGATCGTACACCTAACACCTCATCAATTGTACACATATGCACAGCTTTTGGTGGAATTAGGGTAGGACCAGGTTATGCAAAGGACTCTCAGTGACAGCTCAAGTACAACAAAAAAGGACGTGCAACGGATACGAATACATTAAAATTTAGCAGGTATTTATTAGCATTTCTGCACATGAATTAGAATCACAGAAATGGATAGATGGATTGACGCGGACGATGATATATCGGCCCGGTCGCGGAGCACTCAAGGACGTGTCGCGAGGTTGGGGCTGGCCGGCTTCGTCCAGTCTCAAGGTTGTTACGTGCTAGTAACCGTTCGCAGAAACGTTATCCGCCTTTACGAAGAGTTCCCATAAGCAGCTCAGGTGCCATGGCCCTCTGCGCGTGACCGCGTGACGACTCTATGCAGGAACTTTGGGTACCGAAAATGCCCAGACGTTTGGGAAAATTGAGGTGGTGCAATCTAAGCGGGTGCGTTCCAACCGGGGCCCAGTGGAATGGGTCGCTCCCGTAAAAAAACCTTAACCCTAACCCCTCAAACACACATTAACCCCAACCCCTCAACACCAACAAAGCATAGCCCCAGTCGATCTCCTTTCCACGCGCCATGCAGCAATTGCCCAAGTTCAGCGTCCCTATGCCTGGCTGACCGCAGGAACAACGCAAAGCGGAGGCGACCCGGTTGATGCCGCCACCCAAACTGGCCGGCGCACTCGCCGAAGCCGCTCCGCTGCCTCCCGTGCAGTCCATTCCCGCGGCCTCAGGGCCCCCCAAGTGCCCGGTTCCGGACTGGGCCGTGGAACCGCCCGCGGGCTCCCGTCTCCTGGTCTACAAGGACGGTCAGGTCATACAGGAAGCCCCGCTCGCCAAGGTGGGGTAGGTCTAGGGGACTTTCCACATACAGACATACATACAAACGGACGTACATACATTCGGTACAACCTAGTTTCTATGACCATACATACATACATACATACATACATACATACATACATACATACATACATACAACATGCAAATGGACGTACGCAATCATCTGAAATGATCCCGCCCCAAATCATTGTCATGGTGATCTCCCCTCTCCGGATCCCGTCTTCTTCCATCTCCACTCCCACTTCACTCCATCCTCCGCTCCCCCACCCCAACCCCGCGCGCACGTAATCCCGGGATCCAGATTGTGACGGTGTTTGGCCGCGTGGATGCGCTGGCGGATGTGGTTTTGGACCACCCCTCCATCAGCCGCCAGCACGCCACCGCCGCCTTCCACGGCGCCCGCGGCACCTGGCTGGTCACCGACATGGGCTCAACGCACGGCACCTTCGTGGGGGGGAGACAGCTGGCAAAAGTAAGAGACCGGGCCGCTACCCACGAACCGCGCGTGTGTGTGTGTGTGTTAACCCACATGTTTTGAGATGATCCAAGCCGCGAAGCTCGCAGGAATTGGCGGGGGAATGATATGCGGATAGCTCTCTGCCTGGTGCGTGTTTGTTTGGAATCTATTTGAGCAGTTTAATCCTGGGGGGAACTGAGACCCCCATGAGGAGACTTAAAACAGGTGACGCGAACCGCCGAACGCGAAGGCGTGGAAGCAGTAACATAACACGTGCCACGTATCGTGTATTATGCGTATACCTCATATATAAATATTATCGCACCTTACACCTTGTCGTGAAACGTGTAAAAGATTTTTGTGTGTACGCATAATACATCATGCATGGTACATGATGGCCTTTTACAAATGATCCGTGAAGCCGAAAAGGCACTTCCCCCGGGGGACTAAGGGGAAAGCTGCTCCGTGCGCCCATCCGGCCTCTGGTGACCTCTTTCCTGCGGGCCCTGTCCGCGGCGCTCCCCCCCACTTTCCTGAAGTCCCCGGGGCCTCCCCACCCAGCACTAACGCTAGCCCGTCGGCTCCTCCCCCCCCGGGTGCGGACCTCCAGAACGACCCCACGGAGCTGGCCCCGGGTGTAAAGCTGCG
>NW_003307603.1:5593-189580 GCF_000143455.1 Volvox carteri f. nagariensis | reverse complement strand
GCAGGTGCGCGGGTGCGGGTGTGGGTGCGGGTGCGGGTGCGGGTGCGGGTGCGGGTGCGGGTGCGGGTGCGGGTGCGGGTGCGGGTGCGGGTGCGGGTGCGGGTGCGGGTGCGGGTGCGGGTGGGGGTGCGGGTGCGGGTGCGGGTGCGGGTGCGGGTGCGGGTGTGGGTGCGGGTGCGGGTGCGGGTGCGGGTGTGGGTGCGGGTGCGGGTGCGGGTGCGGGTGTGGGTGCGGGTGCGGGTGCGGGTGCGGGTGCGGGTGAGCGATGAGGAACATGGGATGCAACCTATGTGTTCGAAAGCAGCTCGGTGACGTATGGAGATTCTGGAAAACTGGGCTGTGGCTGTTGGTGTGGGTGCAATAGCAGGTGGTGTGCGGGCATGCAGTTGCGGATGTATGACAATGCGGCGATGCGACCCACATAGGGGGGGCACATACATCTAGTGGCAGCTGCTGCTGTGGGGTCCTGTAAGGTCGTGACGGCGGCGGCGACACCGCGCAGGCGGTGATCGCACTTGCCAGCCCGCACAGCCCTCATGGGCGGGTAGGTCAGCTGTGTGCTCCTACTCGCCCACACCAACAAGCCGCCATCACATCACCGAGATGCCGCAAAAAACGGTGAGGTGCCGGGTAGCGTGTAGCAGCAACGGACTCCATCCCTGACAGCAATGCACACGTCCGCCCACCTGGTACGTGTGTGTCCCGCACGGCAAGCAGAGGACGCTGGGAGAGGGAGCAGCGGCGATGGCAAGGCGGGCACGGCGGCCGCAGCGCCAGCGGCTGCAGCCAGTCGGCCCCGGCAGCTTGAGACCGTCATCGGCTTCTCGGACGGTCGCGACTTTGTGGCGCGAGTGGGCCCGCGGGCGGCAGCACCCGCGGAGGGCCGTTTCGCGGGCGCCGTCGCGAGCACCATCGTGGTCTCGGTCTCGCCCAGGGGGCCGCCGCCGTCGTCATCGTCACTGGCTTCTCCATTACCAGCGGCAGGAGCACTACACGCAACTGGCTGCGGTGCGGGAGAAAGCGGGGGTGGCGGTGGGGAGTGTAGCGGTGGCGGCAGTCCGCGGCCGCTGGCCAGCGCGGGGCGGCACGGTACGGCAGGTGGTCACGGCAGTGGCGGCGCTGCGGAGGTACGGCCGCATCTGCGGGAGCTTGTGGAGCGAATCCGGAAGGAGACGCCGCGGGGCGGCGGCGGCAGCCTGTACGAGCAGCTGCCGCCACCGTCGAAATGAAGGGCGCGGCGGCGTTGTCTTGCATGGCAGGTGTCGTACGCGACGACACACGTTATACGCGATCGGCATGGATCCCCATGCTGTTGCAATGTTGCTGATTGGGCAGGGGGGCGCGCAGGGCAGGACAGGGGGAGCCCCAGGGTGGAGAAACTTGTATGAATGGGCACATGTGTCCGTACACAAAAAAAGCTGTACGCACGGCCACACATTTTGGTCACTGGTCCTCGGCCGCAGTACAGCGGAAACGACGACGGTAAGGACGCCAGCTCGCTAATTCAGCGGCAGAGGCAGTGGCATCTCTCAAGAAGGTGATGGCCTTTACTATTACAGCACTTGCATCTCGAGGCGGACGTGGCATCAATCAGGCCCGTGGTTACCTGCAGACACCGGAACACTCCCCTCCACACACACACACGCACGGAGTCTGCCTCATTGCTTTTCTCTTGCTGCGTTGTTTTCGTCCGCCCCGTAGCCCGAGCCCAGGGTTGCTGTTACACCGGTGCCGCAAAGCGTTGCGTTTAGGCAATGAGCGAAAAGTTCAATGCCCAAACATACACGGGCATGGATTGGATGGTCGCGTGGGGCGGCAGGGCGTCGTACCGGGGCAGTTCTGTGGGGATGACAAGGGCGCCTCCAAAACACGTCCGTGCCGGCTGGCATTCGCTGTCGCACCTGTGAATTGTGCCGTGATATGCCGTACCAGTAAATGGATGTTTCCGGTTAAGGGCCGCCAGGTAGACCGAGCTCCAGCAACGATGTCGGTCCGTCAGGATTTGGTGGAGAACTCGTTTGTCCTGTTGTCCTGTCCTGCTTTCTGTCGGTGTTTGTTGCTGTTAACAGCGGCCGTGGTGGTGGTACTGCTAGATATTTTGTCATCTTTTACGTACTCCATCCCCGGGTGGTCCCAGGGCTTTCGGTCCCCCCCCCCATGTCTCATAATGCCGGTGCGACCTAGCTGCACTTCTGACCTGTTTTGAGCTGTGATGGAGTTCAACCCGTGTCAGGGGTTGGCACGCGCACATCCGTAACTCCTCCGCAGCGCAACCTCCGGTCGACTACTGGGCTCAGCTGGGCCCGTGTGACATGCCGGCCTTGAACCTCACCATCATCGCCTCGGGCACCTCGGGCGCCTGCCCTTTTCTTACTCCTCGTCTGACAGTTTGAGAGTCCATACTTGCTCGCTGTTTCCGCACAAACATGCACACACAGTTTTCTTCGGTTCCAGGCCTTCCAGATCATGTACCACAACGTTAGCACACAACCTCCGTTACACGGCTGTGCTCGTCATAGGAGTCATCAAAGTTATGTTCATCTGTGGTATATTTTAGGTCATGATTACGTGCGAAGTAAGACGTCTAGACAGCCGCGAGGGGAAGGCCAGCTGGCCAGACCCGCGATACCCCACAGGCAGACCCCGTAGGGGCCCAATATCGCCCAGCACGTCCAGCCGTGCGTGGCGCTGCCAAGAAGCACCTGAACCCACTACGGCGGGCGGGCTGGTGGGCCACGAGCACAGAACGTGTTCGCGGCGGCATTCGTGCAACGAATGCCGCCACGAACCAGTCGTGCAGTGCCGCCATGCACCGAAAGGGGGAAGAGGAGAGGCGCGGAGTACGACAACTTCTGTGAGCGCCGTTGCCGTCGCCGTTCCAGGAGGCCTCTTGAACCGTCGAGAGCACCTCGTGATCGGCGGATCCCCGTTGATACGTCCCAAACTTCGTCAACAAACAAAACAACCACTCTTCAACCAGTCTTCTGCGCCGCTGTGTTGCCTAGCCAGGGGCTGGGAGAGCGTCCCGGTTGGCGTGAGTGAGGGAATGAGGCGCGCGCGGAGGACCAGACGGACGTAGAGCCGCGCGCCCGTCCCTGCGCTGTGTTTCGGCCCGGTCAGGGCCCCCGGTGCTCGTCCTTTCTCGGGCGAGCCGCCCACAGTGTAACACCCCCATCAACCACTAACAGCAAGGCTAACAACCGGAACGCACACTTTACATTAGAGCTCAAGTAAATTTTATACAAGCTGGTCCCTTAGCACATAACCATTAACCAGCTGGCAGCAAACCAACCTATCTATTACTGCCGACGACGTCAAGTGGCAAACATGCTGCTGCCGGATCGCCTACGCACGAATACAATGCTGCCGTATTTAGTCCTCGCGAGTCGTTAGGGACCGTTGGATGAGAAACCCTAGCTGCCGACAAGTTACCGATAGCTCCACAGACAGGATTCCTCACAACCGACTCCATACGCCAGTGGAAGACGGGTGTACAGCCCCCACTTCCAAGCTTCCGCCTCCGCGGGCCCTTGCCGCGGCGATAGCTGCTGCTCTCTGCGCTGCAGCCAGCAACGGCTCAGAGATCCCTGATGCAGCGGCGGCGGCGGCGAGGCCGACCGGCGCCAGGACCCGCTCTAAGGACGGCATCTGCAACCGCCAGATCCTGCGCGCCAAGGGAGGGGGCGAGGAAACGAACAAGCCCCAGCATTAGTGCACTTAGGCTCCTCCAAACCTAAAACACGGGTCACCCGACGCGGCGGCCTCAAGCCCTCAACCCGGCTAGGGTAGTGCAAGTGCAACGCTCGGCGGGACTAGGTCCGCAGCAAGTCTGGTTTCACAGCAGGCTCGCGCGCAGAAGCACGTACGTGGACTATACACACCACACGCGGAAGCCCACCGCACCCAACCGCCCAACCTGATCCCCGGGCTCCTGGGCCCACAGACCCACCACCGACTGGCCGACTGGTTAACCGACCGACCTGGCGGCGTCCGGGTCGTCCTCATCCAGCGCCTCCAACGCAGCCCAGCCGCACCGGGGGGGGAACGGCGCCGACGACATCACCATGTCCTTCGCCGCCCTCGCCATCGGCCCAGCAGCAGCAGCAGCAGCAGCAGCAGCAGGTGTCGGTTTGGCTGTATCAGCAGTAGTCTGAGTGCCCCAGCAGCCTTGTGCTGCTGCCCAGCGAATTACGGGTTCCAGCTCCTCCGCTGCGATGCAGAAGGCCATATTCTGAGGAGGTGGGATAGCAGCAGGAGCCGGTACGAAGAGGAGAGCGGGAAAGAGCCGCCGGTTCTGGTGAGTGCGTGCGTGCGCGCAAGTTATGTATGTTACGCCTATGGGTTTCGTCACCCTCCAACGGTGCAACGGGTCCTGCCGGAGCTCCTGTCTAGACGGGGCGTAAGGTGCAGGTGGAGTGGAGTTGGGAGGACGCAGGGAAGGAGGACGAAGAGGACGTCGGCGGAATGAGCAACCCCAACCCCGCCTACCTGAGCCTAAGAGACAACTAAGAGACACAGGGATATGAAAGGAGATGTAGGACGCCAGCTAACCAGCCAATGACCACATAGTCGTCCGCGCCACCCACCCACCCACGCACCGGCAACGTCGTAACCCCGGCATGTCTGGCGTTGCTGGTCACCAAGCCCACCAGTCGACCTCGCGCATCCAGCAGCGCGCCCCCACTGCCGCCCGCATGTGTGGTGGTGGTGGCGATGATCATGGTGGGTCGCCCGGAGCGGACCCGTACCACCTGATCGGGTAAGGGGAGGGAAAGAAGGCACGGGACAGGCGCCAGGGCGGCGTGATTCGCAAAGGTGGGATAGCAACTGCCGCCACAACCGTCGAGGTCTGTGTCAGGGTGGAGCTGTGAGACTGACACAGTAGCTGCGCCGGCTGCTGAGAGCGTGGCCCGACTGCAAAAAGCGCCACACGGGCCGTTGCGGGCACCCCTCTGCTTTGCTTTGCACGTCAGGCCCTTGATACTGGAACTTAGTATTGACAGGGGGGTAGAATATTACAATGGAGCGTGCGAGAAGGAGGAAAAGAAGCGAAAGCTGCATTAACGAGCCGACAGCTTACAGGGGTGCACTGTGAGGTAAGTACGGCACGTACCCGTGCAATACAGCCGTACGACACCAGCGCCGGCCATTCCGCCGCAGGGCCCACCAGGCTGTGCCCTACAGCCCACACGGGGCTACCTGGGCCGTACAGCTCGCGCGACTCAGCGCCGGCAACGTCAAGATTGCGGCAGCCATCACTCGCGGCGCACTGGGGCTCCGTCACCTCCGCCACCGCCACCGGCACTGGCGCTGAAAATCGCCGAAACACACAGGCTTCCAGTTCGGAGTCGACCCTGGCGTGCGCTGTTTCATGCACTGCTACCAGGGCCGCCGCCATCGATTCCGCCGCCCAGCTGCTGCCGTACGACGGCTCCAGCTGTAATACGGCAAGGTCAAGGTGGTTTGACCATATGTACAGCACACGAGCTCGCATCCATCGATACGCGAGTCCGGCACGGCCAGCGGGTTTCCGAGTGTCGCCGCCGCCGCCACTGTCACTGACCCACGGGACCCTTGCCCAGCATTGCAAGTGCGTCCAGACGTCACCACTGCTGCTGCCGGCGCTGCCACCGGCGCCACCCCGCTTCCCATGCAGCTGGCTGGGGCCCCCTGCAGCGTTCGTGTGGGGCGGGCGCTGAAAGAGGTGTGCCGTGGTAATGAACAGCCCCGATCGGCCCTCCACAACAACCCCCGTCGCCCAGGAGCCGTTACAGCGGAGCAGGACCACGGCTTGCAGCACCCAAGGGGGCAGCTCCACGCCGGCGGCGGCCAGCGTCGGCGCCGCCGCCAGCGGCTGTAGCAGGGCAGCGCTGGCACCGGCGGCAGTGTGCGAGTTAGCTGTGGTCGGGGTGGGACATCGACCCGACGGGGACGTGGAGATGGTCGCGACCGCAGGGCTGCCAGCGGCTACAGCCCTAGTGACGGCGCCGCTGCAACAGGACATAGCCGTGACTGGCGGCACCGTGACGGCGGTGACCTCGCCGCCGCCATTAGGCCAGGTAGCCGCAGCACTATCACCCACCTCAGCCCAGTCACCCAACACGTCTTCGCCCGCCTCGGGTCTGTAGGCGCTCCCTCCAGCTCCCCCCCACAGCCGCCCTGAAGGGGGCTGTGCTTGTCCGCCTCCTCCTCCTCTGCAGCCACTGCTGCCTCCGCTACCACATTCTGGCCGTACACTATGCCGCCAGCCACCACCGCAACCCCTCGTGACAGCAGTTGTAGCACCTTGTGGTACTATTCGCGACGCGGCAACGGGCTGTAGCTGCAGCTGCTGCTTCCCCGCCTTCACTGCGTCAGTGGTAGCGGTCAGATGGGCTATTAAAGCCGTACTATCGACGGCTGACGGACCCAGAGCCTGCAGTAGCAGCTGCGCAAGGACGCCTTTCAGCGCCGCTGCCACGTGGCTCCAGGCTGCCGCCAGTGGCATCTGGACGCCGTCAGCGCGGCGGCTGATGGGAGTGCACAGCAGCGCCAGCGGTGGCTCCGGCAGCAGTGCGATGCTGTCGATACTGCCACCGTCAGCGGCGCCCGGTGCTGTTGGCGCCGTCAGCGACTGCTGCAGCGGCGGTTCCTGCAGCGTCACCGGCGCTCCTTCCATGCCGGGAAACACGTGAGCATCCAAGACGTACAACGCAGGTCCAAGACCACAGCCGCAGGGGTCGGCAGCGGCGGCGGCGGCGGCAGTAGCACCGACAGTGGTCGTGTTGCCCCCACCAGCAGCAGTCGGGGTATCCAGCGGCGCAGGGAAAGCGCATGCCACTGCGCCGTTGATCGTTGCATTGGCGAAATGGAAGGGGGCCAGGCAGCCGAAGGGGCTGCCTGTCACGGACACCAAGCGCCCGGGGGCCGCGCCGGTGCAGGTGCAGGTGCAGGCCGCCGTGCCCGCGCACTTTGATGAAGAAGACGGCGGCACACGCGGCGACGCTGCACATGCAGCGAACGCAGCTCCTCGCTGTGGCGACATCACCGATGTTGGCCACCGCGGCGACGCTGCTGGTGTTGCTGAAAGAGAGAAATAGAACGAACGCAACAGAGCCACACATGCGGGATCGATCAGTGGCCCCAGGTCCGAAACTGTGGCTCCAGAGCCATTGTGGCAGAGAGCTGCATCGCGAAGGTGATCAGGCAGTAGCTGACCCGCAGCGGGACCGCTGCTGCTGCCAGGCGCCGGGGCCCCCGCATTGCCACGATTAGTACACGCTGCAGCAGCGGCTGCGGCCACCGCGGCGGTGGCGACCGTGGCGGCGGCAACTCCAGGATTTGGTACCCCGTATCCCGCCAGGGTTCTGAGAGGAGGCGTGGATGCATTTGCGGGTCCCGCTGCTGTTGCCGTACCAAGGCCGTTACCTCTAAGCGGCTGTGCCCAGCAGAGCACAAAGGAGCCCTGCTCCGCCGCCGTGCTGCAAGGCCCGCCGATGTTCCATTCAAATGCCCATTTAGCGGAAGATTCGCCACGGTTCAAACTCTGTAGGAGATACGCAGCTGCACGGGAGAGTGCTGGAACTTGAACTGTCGCAATAGGAATGCAAGTTGCTGCGCCATCGCTAAGGGCACTGGCGGGGCCAACAGCACATATAGCACAGTCCGGCGTTAGAGCTGGGGGCTCGGCGCCGCAGGAGGATGCCAACCAGCCCGCCCCAGGCTTCATCCAGTGGCGGAGGACTGCTGCCGGCACAAGCACAATGCCATCGTGGGAATCGCCCTTGGCAAGCAGCAGTCCCGAACATGACGTAAAATGCAGGCCCCTTGTTGTCGTAGTGAATGCTAGGGGACTGTCGTGTTGCTCCGCATTCCGGGCATCACCGGATACCAGCACAAGCAGAGGCGTAAATCGCATTGCCATAATTATGGACTATATAAAAGCTTAGTCGTAAAATATCCCGACAGGATTCGGGTGATAAGCGTGCAGGTGACTCCTCAGGGACTCCTGACTGAGTAAAACCTCCGTATTGGCCATCGCAAGCTTGTAACCCCTATAAGTGGTAGGAAATAAGGAGACTGCACATATTGCATTTGTGCGCACACTGGGCCATCATGTCGTATCCTCCAGGCACGCAAATACCAGACGTCGCATTGAGCGCTTGCAAACACAGATGGATTGTAAAAACGGAGCTTTTGTAAAATTCTATATTACTGATGAGCCACGCTCTACCACGCTGTAAGCAAGAAGGGAACGCATGAGCGGACCATCTGTAAGGACGTGTTACAACCGCTACCTACCGTTGTTCATGTCGGGGCCCCGGCTTTTCAGGACCAAACGCCTGCGGCTGCTCTCTGTATCACAGAAGCTTCTTTGAGTTCTTGACCTGTCTCATTTGATCTGATCATGCGCTGTTTGTTTCCCGCCTGACAAACAGTTTGCAAAAGACTTGCTGACGTACGTGTCTTGAGCTCTTCACAGCAGTAGACGGCTTACGACTGAGTGTTACTGGAGAATACGTTATAGATGATAAACTTATGAGAAGGCGACGGACCAAAGCGTCTTCTGCGGCGAACTGGAAACCGCCCGCCTGTCAACTTAAGTGCCAACGTCATTGTGAATCTTGCAAGTAATCTCCTATCCCGGGCCGAATGATGTTGCAGACAAGTCTGTTGAGGAGCACTCGAGAATGCGCTACACAGCTGCGGCACGTCGCTGTTGGTTACATGATGTTGGCCGCCGGGGGGAAGGCATGACTACTTGTCGTACATTACATTCTGCAGTAATTGCAGGCCCCTGTTCGACAGGCAGAAGCCGATCGGGTTTGGTTATGTGTGTGTGGAAAATGTGTGTGTGGAAATAATGGCACCGCGTCAAATCACCAATTCAGAGTTATGGTGCACGCGCGCCACGCGAGGACTATCTGGTCATGAAGCTGGTTTCTTGCGCATGGTG
This sequence comes from Volvox carteri f. nagariensis, assembly GCF_000143455.1. NCBI lineage: Eukaryota > Viridiplantae > Chlorophyta > Chlorophyceae > Chlamydomonadales > Volvocaceae > Volvox > Volvox carteri. The sequence goes on along the minus strand of NW_003307603.1, from coordinate 180,645 downwards.
GTCCTCTGCGTCGATGTTGGGGAGTCATCAACACCCTGAGTCACACACCGCTGGAATGTGTGAGGAGTCATTACGGCCCGTTGGTGGCGTCCGGGGCACTTTTCCTCTCTTACAGTTCCCTTGACCCCTATTTATACCCACGTCCACATCAGCCCTTGAGCCCTCGGCTCGTACTCGGCTCGTACTCAGCTCGTGCTCGTCTCGTGCTCGTCTCGTGCTCGTCTCGTACTCGTACTGGGCGGTTTTCAGGGTATGGGGTATGCACCCCACGACCGTGTAACACACACACACACACACACACACACACGCACACACACACATCAGCCCAGCGCTCTCCTGGGTGCCATCAGAGCGGTGTGAGCCCACCTCTGAGGCATCCACCGCCAGCAGGCCTCTGGGCTTTGGATCCCTCGGCCCCCGGGCTGAGCAGATCAACGGCGTCACTAGGGGACCTCACACCGGGCTATTTAGCAGCCTCTGGTGGTATAGTTCCCATGCTGCTGTACGTATGTCATACAGCACTAGAGATGACAAGGGCGCATCGCGCATGTGAGCATGGACGGATTCCACCCTGTTGATGAACTTAGTCCGATGGTATCGTAGCTACGTTTGTTTCTTATGGTTCTTGTGGGTGTACGGGCTGTTTTTTGTTCCTCTGTCGTATACCAGGCCCGGCACCTGTAAGCTCTAAGCGATCTAGAAGCCCGCAAAATGAGAGCTGTAGAACAACAACGGTCGTCTGGAGAGATGCATGAAACGTGGGGTGCTAGCGCGGGTGACATCCTGCCAGCCGGGTTGGAAGGGTGGGTCTTACGCATTCGGCGGGTACGAAGAGTCTCGCGCTCTGCCATCTATCCGCGATAACGCCACGATTGATGCTTCTTATAGGCAATGGCTTGATGTAACTCCATCAAGCCATGAGCTGTTCAATACTCCTGTATTGCGGGATCATTTCTGGGTGCCACTTGAAACCGGGAGGAGTCGTACAATTGTTGCATCGTATGCACACCGGCACGTACCAATCCAACGGATCCCCACGATTGCAAATTCTGCACGTAGTCCATGCAATTCTAAAACCTTAGCGCCACGCTCCGGTGTTCATTTCGCGGTGAGACGTTTGTGACCCCAACTAACCGCGTTGCAGCTTAATTTGGCGCATTTTCTAAGATATGGCCTTTTTGTCGACAGTACGAATTGTTTAGCGAAATGCGCTTTCTAGTAGTCGCCAAGGCATTACTTTTCGGCGGAACAAGAGAGGAACGATAGGGCGAAAATGGCCGCTGTAGAGGAAGAAGTCCTATCTACCGAGATTTTGAGGTTACGGGAAGGTAAATTGATCTCCAGAATTCAAACTCACAACCTCGGTCAAGATAAGTCATGGTTTCGTGAAAACGTCTCCGCTCTGCGCACAGAGTACAAAGCATTGGCTTCTCAGCTCCCGGCTGCGCTGCGCTGTGAAAAGCCTGAGAGCTTAATTGATTACATCGGCTGCATCTTCAACGAGTCAGATGCTGCCGTGGCCGCTGGGTAAGTCGCCGCCAAGCTGTCACGCGCAACACTACACGGTTGAGCAACCTGCTCACAGCAATGCCGTTGCAGCTGAGGAAGTACCTTCTCCTAATTTTTATGCGCCAGGATCATAAAAGCTGGAAGCGGCACTGTGCTTAACAACACCCACGACACGGCAGCAGCTGCAGCTCCGGACGGCTCCAAGACCGATTCCGACGCTTGCCCCACGAAACCCGATTCCCCCACCAAGCACCTCACTTCCGAAGACCTCTCGAAGGGACTCGAGTTACTCGAGCACCTGCGGGAGGAGGTTCTGACCTCCGCAGAAACAGTTACCACCGCCAGCAGCGAGCTCGGATGGCTCGGGGTGATCACCTCAGCCCTTGCAGGCCAGCCAGACGCAGTCGCTCTTACACGCTGCCCAGACTGTCGCCGTACAGTCCTTGCATGCCGTATGCCGTACCACCGACCGCACTGCGTCCCAGCACCAGCACCCAGCGTCACCGCCAAACCCGCAGCCGGGGCGCCCAAAGCTCCTCGGGGTGGAGCCAGCGGTTCCAGGGGCAGCGCCGGTGCTGGATCGGGTGCTGCGGCCGCAGCGGGCGGCGGCGGAGGGAGGTCTGGCGGCGGCCGCGGCGGCGGCGGCCGCGGCAGTGGCAGGGGCCCGGGGCGGCCGCCGGGTTCAGGCAAGCCAGGTGGGGCGCGGCATATGCGGAGTTTGGCGTCGCTCAGCCGTGATCTCCCCAGTGCCTCCGCCCCGTGGATTGCCGCGATGCCCGACGTGTCAGCAGCGGCGGCGGCGCGCCACGTGCCGACGAAGCTGAAGAAAGTCACGTTCCCAGGGTCACCGACGGCGGCGGTTGCCGACGTTGCTGGCGACTGCGGCGGTTTAGAGGGTGAGGCAGCGGTTGCGCTGGAAGCGGGGGATGACGCGTTTGCGGCGGCAGCTTCCACACAGCCGTCAGCGAGCGACGGCGATGACGAGGAGGAGGATGCAGCAGCGGCAAGAGGGGGAATCGGAGCTGTGGGAGACACGGCGGTAAACAGCAATGGAGGAGGCAATGCAGTGACGGCGAAGGCGGCCAGCACCTGGGCTGGGGCTGGGCTTGGGGGCAAGTCCGTAGCGTCTGCCCCGCAGACAGCTTCCGGGTTGCTGTCCCGCTTCCTCGGCGGCCTTACTGGCGCCTTCGTGTTCCCTGCCGCGACGAGGCGGGCTCGGTCGTCCTGTCCGAACCGGTGGGCGGAGGCTGTCGGTCTGGAGGGGGACTTAGGGCTAAAAATTGTTGGAGCCGGGCCCCGGGGATTCAAAAAATAATTGGATGCACGAGTTTGAAATACGTTTTTGGTTATTGTGGGGTTAAGATTTCCTCGCTGCTTTCTGGTGCGTTGGCCGTCTGCTTGGTTGGTTGGTTGGTTGGCTAGTTCACTGCCGCCGCAGTCGCAGCAGCTGCTGTTACTGCTGCCACGCTGCCGCTAACACCGCCGCTACTGCTGCTGACCTGTTGCGTCCCGCCATGCTGCGGCTGCTGCTCCAGGCGGAAGCGCTCTGTGTCTTCCGAGGACGGCTTCATATTGGCTCTGGAGGAAGTGGCGGCAGGCCTCAGACCCAAACTAGCGTCCATGCTGCCGCAGTCCGCCACCGCGCCCAAGCGCCTGATCAGGATAAAGAACGGGGTAACGAGTTCGGGTCAGCCGGCGGCGGCTGCGCCAGCTGCCGGCGGCACGACACAGGCGGCGGCGTGCAGCGGGGCGCAGGGGCCCCAGGATCGCTGCGGCGGAGAAAGGAGCTCGACGGGGTGGGGCCCTGCAGTGCAGCCGGGATGTGGGGCGGGAAATGGCGCAGGTCCTGGCCTCTCTTCCGTTGCCACGGGCGGCAACGGAGGCGTTGCCTCCGCGCCGGCGGTTGGCTGCGCGGTTGGGCCTAAGGAAGGAACTGGGTGCGGCGCGCGGGCAAGTCCCGCCGCTAAGCGCGGTGCACAGCCGCAGTCGCTGCAACAGCACGCAACGAAACGGCAGCAGCAGCGGCAGGCGAGCATTGCGGCGGCGACGGCAATTGCGGCAGCGGCGAAATCGGAGGACGTGGCGGAAGGGGAAGATATGGAGGCAGCGGCGGAGGCGGCGTGCGGCGGAGGAGAAGGAGGAGGAGGCGCAGCAGCAGCAACACAGCAGGACGCCACTGTACCTTCGGCAGCATCAAAAGCCAGCGCCCCGGCCCCGCCCGCGTCGGAACCTCCGTCCTCCTTGCCTCAGGACATCTCCACGGCTATGGAGGAGCCCGCCAATGGCGCTTTCGGGACCGACCCGGCAGCAGTAGCAGCAGCAGCAGCAGCATCCCAACGTCCCGTCGGGGCCGCGGCGGCCTCAGCCCTCCCGCATCCCCCGTCAGCTCCCCCTGGCGCGGGTGGGGATGCGGATGTAGCAGGGAGAAGTACCGCCAAGTACCCTCAATCCGGCCCTCCTCAAGGCACCTCCCCGGTGCAGCACTACCAGCAGCAGCAGCAGCGGCTGGTTGGTGCAGCAGCTGGGTCGCAAGGGTCATCGCCCGGTGTGCTGCTGGCGGCGGGCTTTGCGAACCGGAAACGACCAGCGGTTCAGGAGCTGCTGCGGCCCGGGTCCCGGCTGCGAGGCCAGATGCTGGTGACTGGACCCAGACCTGTCGGTGTTGGCGCCGGGGTACCACAGCAAAGACCCCTTCCTGGCGTCGCCAGTGGCAGCGGCAGCAACGGCGCGGCGGCAGTTATGCGAGCTCAACAGCCAGCGCAGGTGTCAGGGCAAGGGCCGGTGCTGGGGTCGGGCCAGCCCATGCAGCGCAGCGGGACTGGACCCTTGCCCAGCCAGACGGCTGGATCGGGGGCTATGGGCGGAGTTGCGCCGCCGGGTCAGCGTCTGGTCGGGACCCAGCCCCCTAATTCCAAGGCCCCTGGCCTGATGCCCCTGGCGGCTATGGGGGGGGCCCCCGGCGGGACCATGAGTGGTGCGCTGCGGCAGAGCTCCAACGGGCTGATGCCTCCGGGCATGATGCCGACACCTGGCTCGGGGCCGGGGATGATACCCACACCTGGAGCGGGACCTGGAGGCATAGGGCCCAAGCAGGCCAGCGGAGGCGGCATGATTCCCACACCTGGCGGAGGCGCCTCACTGACTCCCGTGCCTGGCACGTTCATGATGATCGCAACGCCGGGGCCCGGTGGAGGCGGAGGCACATTACCGGGAGGGCATGGCGTGATGTCGACGACATGTGGCATGATCCCCACTCCAGGGATGATGATGCCGATGCCGGGGGGCTCCAGGCCGACCTGTGGCGGGGCCGGGGCCGGGGCCGGGGCCACACACGTGCCGCCGGGACCGTGCCACCAGCAGCATCACCAGCAGCAGTACCAACAGCAGCAAACGGCGGGCCCCAGGGCTCATCCTCATCAGCAACCCCATCCGCACACGCACCCACATCAGCAGCAAAATGGTCAGCAGCAGCACCAGCAACTGCCTTCCCAGCGATCGCTTCCAGCGCAAGCACTGAGCCACCAGAATCCTAATCATGGATTGCCGCAGCCGCATCAATGGGGCAATACAACGCAGCAGCAGCAGCAGCAGCGGCCGCAACACAGCCAGGCAAGTGCAGGCGTCGCGCTACATCACCAAACGCCGAACGGACAGAGTGCCGGTGGCCCCGCATGCCAGTCGCAGCAGCAACAGCAACACCAGCAGCGGCTGCCGCAGCAGCACGCAGCAGCTACGGCCCTTCCCCCGCAGCCCATGAGGCCAGGGCCCCAGGCCGTAGGGACTAGTAACCCAGCTCCTGCACCCACACCCGTGACTAGCGGACCGGGAGGGTTGAGCTCCCACACATTCCACCAGGACCACCAACAGCAGCAACAACAACAGCAGCAGCAGCAGCAGCCGGGCATGTTGGCAGCAGCAAGTGTTGGAGCTCCCAGGCCACAGGCTGCAGTAGCTTGCAACACCCCGGCTGCGGCGGCTGCAGCCGCAGCAGCCTCGTCAGCAGCGCAGCAGCAGCAGTACATGCTGGCGCATGTACGGCCGCAGCAGCCGTCAGCGGGGCCCCAGTCCGGGTCTGCTGCGGCCCCGCCAGCTTGCGGGCTCCCACCGGTCCCCGGTTTGCCTGGTGAGGAGTCTATCGCGTGTAACGTCAGGAGAAACAGAAAACCAGCTCAGAACCTTTCATAACTCCTTTTAGACTTGGTTGTTGGTTAACAGTTTGTTACCTTTTTGGTCACCTACCACCGCCGGGTTGTACCATTAAAACTCTAATCAAGAGCGAGCTTTACGATCTACGGATTTAGGAGTGCAGCGACAAATTATGTTCCCTGGCATCGGGTAGCGTTGATTGCTGCGCGACACGGCGTGGTTGTTTGCCATTCCAGCTGGTGAACCAATTTATACCGCGCTGGCGGACTAACGAGCAAGGACCCCGTGCCTGTGCCTGTGCCGCTCGTCTCCAGTTATATCCTTTCATACCTGCCCCTCCCCACCATTGCCCCAAACCCCCAAAGGTTGGCAGTTGGCATTTTGCTTCTCTTGCATTTAGTTACCCACCCACGCACACCAAACAAAACTTTGCCTCTTTCGAATCTATTCTGTTGCAGGATCGAATGCCGGACCTATGAAGCCGCCCGCGCTCATGACTGCGCCGGGATGTGCAGGACTGCCGGCCGCTGCAGCTACGGCGGCGGCGGCGACGCCAGCGCTGGCGGTTCCCCGCGCTTTCGTGCCTGGCACTCTCCTCACTCCGGCTCAGGTCCAGGCCACGGCGCAGGCGTTGCTACAGGAGCAGCACCACTTGCAGATTGCGGCGCAGCTGCAGAAGGCACAGGAACAGCTACAGCATGCACAGCAGCTGCACCAGCAAGCGCCGCATGGCTCACAGGCACAGCACGCGCAGCAGCTACAGCAGGCACAACTGCAGCTGCAACACGCACAGCAGCTGTTCCAGGCGCAGGTACAGATGCAGCTGCAGCAGCGGATCATGGCGGCGTCGCAGGTGGGTGCGCCGCCGGGTCTGTGTTGTTGACGCCAGGGAGGGAGGGCACCTTTTTTGGCCCTCGCAAGATAGCTATGGTGGGGAGGCTAAGGTGGTGCTGAAATGCTTTTACGGTTAAGTCTCCGCGTAACTGTCTCCTATAACTTTTATAGTTGGTTAAAGTCTCCGTTTGCTTCTCGAAAGGGATAGAGCAGCGCTGCCCTGCCATGCACCGCCTCGCACCGCCCGGTGTCGCGTCGTCGACTTCACTTCCCTTTCGCTTTTATGATTGGGCCCTAATCCCCTTGCAGGCACAGGCCCAGCTACAGCAGCAAGCCCAGGCTCAAGCTCAAGCTCAGGCACAGACGCAGCAGCAGCAGCAGGGCCAGCCGCAAGCAGTGCAAGGGCATCTGCCGCAACAGGCACAGACGCAATCGACGCAGCAGCACTATACGCCTGCTACACAAGTACAGCAGTCAACGCAGCAGCAGCCAGGGGGAGGGGGGACGCAATACCCCGGAGCAGCAGCCCCGCACATGCAGCAGCACCACCACCACCAACAGCTCCAGGGGCAGCAAATGACGCAGCAGCACTATCCGCCGCAACACGTCCCGCTACAGCAGCACCACCAACAGCAGTATGCCCATCAGCAGCACCAACAGCAGCACCAACAACAGCAAACACAGCAGCATTCGCAGCCCGCCTTCGCGCCGCCGCATCCTTATGGGTCCATGCAGCAGCACCCCCATCAGCACCCCCATCAGCCTGTATTGCCGACTGGCATGGTGCCGGTGTCTAACGGAATGCCGCCGCACACCCATCCGCAGCTGCAACAGTAGTTGATGAGGTGCTGACCTTCTGTGCCGCAGTGCAGGGGGCATTTGGGTGAACCTCGGTGACCTAGGGGCCTTATGAGAGAGGCCAACAACACGCAGGTACCTAGGGCGGAACTCCACAGCGGGGAAGGGGTAGCTACGACATCCGTAGGGGAGGTGGGAGGTTCAAGGGGGAGAGTGCAGCGGGGCCCCGCTTGAGGAGGGAGACTGGGCAAGGGCCCAACGAACAGAAGGGAGCCTAACTATGGCGAAAAGCCAAGCGGGGAAGGCTGGGGGGCATGCAAAGAGTAGGGAAGGGCGCAGGAGGGGAGCTCAGCGCAGGAAGTTCTTGGTTCAGCTCTGCCCTCACCGGCGCTGTGGGCGTTGGTGAGGGGCTGCTGCAGCGGCAGGCGGCGGCAGGCAGCAGGACTGAATAGCGTCAGAGGGTAGTGATTTTTTGGTTTTGAGCTGTGCAGTTTACGGTTACCTTTGGTGTTTGTAGTGTTGGGGTTTCGGAGTCGAAGTCGGCAGCCAGTCAAAACTGGGGACCAGCGTAGGAGGTCGAAGAGTAGGAGCAACTGAAGGCGGTGGAGGTCATTGGTCTTGAGGGAGGAGGTGTTTCGTTCAGCCCATTTTGGGGCCCTCGCCCTCGTTTTGACATCGCGACGAGAGACAGACAGAAAGGCGGGTAGACGGACAGACAGACAGGCAGGAAGGCCGGTAGGCGGACAGACAGACAGATAGACATTCGGACAGAAAGGTAGACCTGTCGCCGAATTGCTTGCTAATTTCCCGTAAAGCTCATGCATGTAGTTGCTTGGTGGGGGGTTAAGATCGATGGACGGATGGATGGATGCCACAATGGTCCCTTATGAACTTATATCCTGTCCCGGCAGCAGCTTGGTGCACTTGGTCGTGGTAGTGTCTACCAGCAGCATTTTTGTTTTAAGATTCCGAATGACACCGTGCTTGTCTTTTTTGAAAATGAACAACTGTTTGCGATCATCATGAGACATGTACATGGGGCATGGGGTGTGCTCGTAGTGTTTCTTAGAGTTCAGACATAGGGTAGGGCATGCGGTTTGGCAGTGAGGTAAGCACGGGGGGGGGGAAATCGGGAAAGCGAGCCAGGTGCATCACCGTACATAGCTGATGCACAGCAATGCACGACTCCCCGTCGGTTACTCTCTTATCGTGCGAATGGTCAGGACGCTATGATTCCTGTCGGATTGTTGGCTGGTTTAGGCGCAGTTGGCTCGCGTGGCTGGCATTTCAGCAGTACGCGCTACGTGCACAGAATGCGTCCATGGATGTTTTCAACTTCAAGCGGCTTTCTTTTCCGCCACTGCACTATGCCCGTGCAGTAGCCTTAGGGATTCGATACAATCTTTGGGTCCCTGTTAGCGCCAAGGTAAGGCTTTTACGAGCAAGTGGACACTAACATTACGAATAAACGGCCATGGAGTTGGCTCCCAAGCTAAGGATTGCATTGTTAAAAGCTTATGCCCCGATTCATCCTGCCGGCCCGGATTTCCACGCCATGAAAAGGGCCAACCTCAACCCTGGGGCCAACGGACCGCGTAGAAGGGTTTCTTAAAAACGGTCTTACCGAGCTGGACTATCCATAACAGTTTCAGGATGGCTTGCACTTCCTTTTCTCAAATGAGAAGCGCTGGAAACCTAATTGCGTTGGGCCTTAGCCTGCGAACTTGAGTCGGGTGTACTTTATCTACGCTATCCGTACCGAGCAGAAACAATAGACGAGAAACCTTGCAGCACCACTTCAGGGTTTCCCACTTGTACATTTATGATTAGAACCTATGCCGTTATACATAACCTTGAGAATCTGTAATCTCTAAGTCGACGCCACCTTGGACCTGCCAACGCTATCGTTCTTTGAGTAAAGTTATTTTGTCTAGTCGCTTTGTCTAGCACACACCTTGCCAGCATGCTAGGTTATCAGAGCGCACAGGGTTGAGCAGTCGCTTCCTGAGGGCTGCCATGGAGCCTGGATTGTTATTTGCTTGTTTTTATTAAGTAGAATGCTACTTTACATCGGTTCTCCTTTGCTGCGTCTGACGTGAATGGGTTGCAATACCTCAAAATCTGTGGATTCCCTAACGGTGCCAGGTGGGGGCGTACCGTATGGATGGCAGCGGTCTGATGACAGCAGCAAACCCTGGAAGAAGAACCAGGTTGTGCCTGCGCAGCAACAAATTGCGTCAGGCGAGGGCGCGGCTTCCCGGCAGCAGCGCCAACAGGGCAAGGCCGCGTTTGTTAATGTTGGCAAGGATACAGAGCTACCTTTGGACCAAGGCCCAACGGACGTCCTTGATGAATTGAAGGGCCTATGCTCCGAGAGGGTCGGAGGTGATAAACTCGCAAGCCTGGCAGAGCGACTCTTCGAGGTCCTCAAGCAGCAGTTACCTGGCGCACTCCGTGGCTTGACATCGCCAAAGGATCTTACTGGTGTCATAGACGTTGTCAAACGGATAGTACAGTGCTGTAACTCCATTCTCCAACCTGTCCTTGTCCATATCAACCGAGTGCTCAGCAACCGGCAATCTAGCACTTCATGGTCAGAATTGACAAGCTGGGAGCAAGTAGAGTTCCCTGATTTCCTGGGTGTGCTCGAAGACGCATGCAACGCCGTTTACGACCTGGGCGTCATGGAAGTGGGCAGACCAGTCGTCGCTCTCATTGAACTTATCCATGAGCTGCGGCGGCATTATGATGCGCACAAAGCTCCCCTGGAAGATTCCACCTGCCGGGTACGCAACCTCCCACCACAGCCGCTGGGGTTGGCTTCCCACAGAGCCCCGCTGGAGGGGTCCTTGATAATAATCACTTCCATCCTGTCACCGCAGGTTCCCGCTCTCGACGAGCTGATGGGTATGCTGGGCATTATCTTCTTCCGCAAGGTGGTTCTGGAAACGCCTGATTCTGCACAGAGCAAACTGGACCAGTATCAGCAGCTTCGGGAACAGATCGGCTGGTCGGACGTCCAGCTGGCTACATGCACGGGGCCGGAGGCGAGGGCCATGCTGCTCTACCTCAACCAGGTGTCCTCCTCAGGTGTGTGTGAAGGCGGTGCTCCAAATCCGTGGCGGCACGGAGAGCGCAAGTGCCGGGAAGGTTGTGGCCGCTGACTGCCGGGAAGATGGCCTCGTGCCTTTCCCCCTCGCTCGCCCCCCGTTTCCCCTAGTGGCCTCCCGTGCAGCTCTCAGTGTCGCTGCTGCTCGTAGCTGGTTCGGTTGGGATTCATACGCAAAAGCAGACACAGTCCCGGACCCAGACCCAGATGCATCCGGCCCCGCTGCAGAGAGTAACCTTGATCCTGAGTGGGTCTTTCCTCGGGTTGAGGCTTGGGATTGGCCCCATACGGACCGCGTGACCTTCTATCGGGAATCTCCCCTAGTCATACACGCGTATGTATGCACGGCAGCGCAGCGTGGAAGTGCACTCTTCCCCTTTTCGGTTGCATGGGGGCCGCACACATGAAGCTGCTCTTGCCTGAATCCCCCCAGGGAATTACCACGCGCACTCTTGCCTTTATTTTGTAACACCTTGAAGCCGTGCATGCACTGTGCCTCAATTTTACTCCGACTTGTACACAACTTATCGCACATCGTGCTTCTCATGTAGCAGTGCGGCCCCGGCGTTGTGTGCGTACCGCAGGTGAAAAGCGCACTAATGTGACGGTGCGGCGCTCCGCGGCTTTCTGGGATGCCTTTGAGGCCTTCCGTGGCGCCGGTCTGCCCGCGGAACCGATGTGTTACAAGTATTTCCCAGCCTTTGTGGATGTGTATAGCCAGGTAGGACCGCATAGCTCTGTACAACAACAAAGCGCACGACGCGCGTTTAACGCCCTATGTTCCCTGCCAAGAGGGCTTTTGTGGGGTCGGAGGTGAAATTGCACATCTTGGAAGCGAGTGCTGACGATTGTTAATCTATGCCGTCCGGGTTAGAGGTTGTGAACAGGAGAAGGTGTCGATTCACTCCCCTGCTCTCGGCGCAAGCAGCTAGCAAGCGCGCACATAAAAGTGCACATCGACCTCCTGAGACGCCGTGATCGCGTTCATTATTACAACATTTATCCATGCTGCGTCATTTATTTTGCCGAATGTGCAGGACGGTAGCGGCCGGGGCGGCAGCGGCCGCAAGCCGGCTGTGGAGGCTGGCGAGGGCCACGGGCCTCGCAAAGAGTTCTTCTCCCTGGCCGGTCAAGATATGGCAGGGCAAGCACACCAGCAACAGCAGCAGCGATCGCAGCTGCAACAGCAATTGCCGGACTGCCCTCCGGGGCCGGTCGGCGCCGACAGCAACGTCCCCCGCCGGCCAGCGCTCTGGGTTTTCAACCGCACCGCGGGCGCATACTGGTACAACACCACCCTAACAGAGTCGGAGGAGCTTCGTGACGCCTACAACTTTGCGGGCTGGCTGCTGGGCCAGTCTCTGCTCAATCGCGCGCCGCTGGGGCTGCCGTTGCCTGCAGTACTCTTTCGCGCGGTACTGGAGGGCCATGGCACGGACTGCGGCAGCGGCGGCGGCGGGTTCCTCCCCTCCCTGGACATGCTGTCGGAATTCGACCCTGACGCCGCGGCGGGTGTGCGCAACGTGGCGTCGTTGCCGGCGGACCAGCTACGCAGCATGCTGGAGCTTGAGGGCTTGCCGCTGGACTGGTCAGCGGAGCTCTACACGCAGCATGCTGTGCGCAGGATTCTCCGCGACGACGTGGCGTGGCAGTCGGAGGCGCTGGCGAGTGGGTTCTTTGCGGCTGTCGACCGCAAGCTGTTGCGGGCCTGGCAGCTGAGGCCAGCGGCGCTAGCGGTGCTGGTGGCTGGCGGCACAGCCGCAGGCGGTGGTGCCGGGGGCGAGCCACCCGCAGACCTTTCTTCTCTGTTCCGACTGGCGCTGGACGACGAGCTTTCGGGGAATAGCGCCGTGTTGGTGGATTTGTTGTGGGCGGTCCTGGCGGAGTGGTCGCCAGAGCGGCGGCTGCGGTTCGTGGAGTTTGTCACAGGCACGTCGCGGCTACCGCTTCCGGGCAGCGAGCTGCTCAAGATCCAGGCCCCGTTTGTGGCGATGGGCGCGGCAGAGCACAAGGCGACATTGGGGATGCTGCCACAGGTAAGGGTCGGTGATGCGGTGGCGGTGGCGGGAGGCTGTTTGGGATAGGCGAGGATTCGGCTCCAAAGGAAAAGAATACTGAAGGCAGGTACGGAGCATATCAATTATAGAGTTAAATTCATAAAACCAGGAGTGAGCTGCTGGACGAGGAGGACGGGGTTGACAGAGGGAAACGGAGAGGTCCAAGAAGACCAACCCACAGGGCCCAGGAGGCGCGTCCGGGTAGTTTGGGCCTCGGCTTAGTACGTGTGTGAATACCCACCCGGTAAAAGTAGGAGGGGACGAAGGAGGAAATCTCTCCTCCCGTGCAAGACGGCGGAGGAGAAGGCATCTCGACGTGCGCCCTGGTGCAAGTCGCCAAGCCCCTTGTCGTTAAGCCCACCGGCGCGGCAGTTGAGTTGCATCATGGCCCTTTTGTCTGCTCTTCTCTCCCTATGCCCTTGGCCTTAAATACAAACGTATCGAGCCGCAGCATGTCCTGGCTGAAGCCGACTGTATCGCGTCATCCCTCGCTGCCGTCGTTACCCCTCCTCAGGCTCATACGTGTGATAACCTGCTGGAGCTGCCCAACTATTGGGAGAGCCTGCTGGCGGTGCGCGGCGTGCGGGGCGGCCCGGCGGCGGTGGCGCGCGGTACGTCACAGCTGACGGAGGGCCAGGTGGAGGAGCTGCGGGGCGAGGTGCGCCGCATTTTGGAAAACCGTCTGGAGATGGCGGTGCTGAACTTCCAGGGATACGGCCTGGACGAGCGGTCCGGCGGGCGCGACGACGACGACGACAACGGCGCTGGCAACGGTGACGAGCTGGGCGGGAAAGGATTGTGAGTTTACATGTCCAGGATATCTAGGGACGCGGGGGTTAGATATAATGCGTCGGCGTCATAGGAGCGGTCTGTGTGCAGAAGTGATGCCGTTTTTGCGGCGGATGAACTTTGCCTGTGGAGAGGTATTCTACCTTATGGATACCTTTTGTGAGTGTATTGTCGCGTGATGACTCCTCTTCCATTAATGTGTTCGGGCGTTACATCGGGCAGCGCAAGGGGGCATTGGGAAAATCATCGGACGTCGTACAGTAAGCTGCGCGATGCAATGAAGCGCACAGGCGAGGCGAGGGCACACAAAACAATCTCCGGTCCTTAGTTTGCGTCCGACCAGTTGCCGCGCCTAGGCACACCCTCGCCCACTGCTGTGGAACCCACTTGCCACCAGGGCCTTGGCACCAGCCCAACGCCCGTCTACCAGTGTTCAAAGCCACGGTTACGAGAACAGCCACATCGGTATCGTTGTCGATTGATGGCGCCGCAAGCAGCTGAACCCTCGGCCCCTCCGACAGCGTTCTTCCTAATTTTTGTCCCCCCCCCTTTCACGGCAACCCAACCAACGTAGGCGGGGACCCGAGCCCTCGTCCGAGCCCGACATTCCGCAGCTCCGGCCAGTGGCTCTGACGGCGGACAGTTTGGCCTCCTTGGCTCGGTTCTCCGCTGCCAGCAGCTCCGTCCTACATTCCTCTCACCCGCTGGCCTTCAGCGCCGCTGCTGCCAGCGCGCCGGCGCCGACAGGCCTGCGCGGCAGCGGCGGGATAGGGGCACGTGCATCTGGTACCAACGTTTCCAAGCCGGGAGCCCGTGGCAGCGGTGCTGCTTCTGGCCTGGGGTTAGGGACTGGGGTTGCAGGAGCTGGGGGGTGTCCTACGCCGCCACCGTGGGGGAAGATCAGCATGGAGTTCAAGACGGAGGAGGAGGAGCGCCAGGCGTCGATTCTGGCGAGGTTTGACGTCGATACAGTGCCGGGCATACGCAGCGGCGAGCGAGCGTTGAGCGGGCCACCGGCGCGGCCGCCTTTGAGGCAGCAGTCGTCTACGGAGGAAAGCCAGGACGCGTTTAAGTGATCCTTCTTGCTTTTGCGGGCGTGGGGTATATATCCCCGTTGTGCATCCTCGGCGGGCGATGACTGGGAAGGGAGGCTCGCCCGGCCCGGCTGTGTGTGTTGACCGCATGTTGGGCCGTGAGGGGCATGCAGGCCAAAATTGATATTTGATAGTGCTAATGTTGCAGTTGGTGATTTATTCTTGTCCGCGCATGGGCCCCTGGCTGGGTACATGCTATCCTGCACTTTCTGGGACCTGGCCAGGCCCTGTTTTGTTGTCGGCCTAAACTTTATCATCTCTCCTGGACATCTTCTAGTATCATATATTCTTGGGAGAGCGGGGGAAAGGAAAAGGCGGCGTCTTGAAGAGCTCGGAAGCCGTCGTTGAAGAAAAGCTTGCTGGGGGAGCGGTTGGTGGATTGGTCTCATTTTAGGTTTGGGTTGTGGCGGGGCAGTTTCGGACAGCCTTCATATCAAAATAATAGGCAACCCGCGATAAGGTCCTAGGATGCATGGACGGGGTTTAAGAATGCATGGCTTTCGATGCTTTTGGCGGTTAATTTTGGACGTAAATGAGTGTTGGCGGGTCAGGCAAGGTTTGTGCGTTATCGGTGTGGTTGGCTGTGGCTTAATTGCAATTGAGGGCTGTTAAGGGCTCCAGGGCATGCTGGGGAGAGCGCCTCTGCTGGCCCCTGCGCCGCACACCTGCAACGCGCCGCGCTGTGCTGCGCCCCTATACCCTGCACTCGTAAGGGTTCGGTCACCCTACCTGTACACTTACGTCTCCTGCATTGTCGAGTGTCCAAACCCGATTGTGGCACCCTGCGGCGACAACTGTCCGGAGGCTTGCTGCTTGGCGCAGTTGAGCCTGTTGGTAGAAAACACTTGCGTGCGCGTGTGGGTCCCGTACAGGCCGTGGGATTGCTGATGCGGGGCTTCCCGGCCGTGTCCCCCATCAGAATAAAAGCCGCTGTTGCTGTTTGACGGCGCGCAATACTCATTACGTAGGGAACGGAAAAGTATGGGAAGGCAATGCAATGCGGACGGTAATGCATATACCTTAAGTTGCGGTCACACGTCTTGTGTCATCGCCCTCAGTGTGCAGTCCGCCAGAACCTGCAGCTCCTTGGCAACATCACCTGTTCCGAGGTTCCTTAGAACTGTTGAGACCCCTGGAGTTGCAGTGTCGGAAATGCAAGTTGGTGCTGCCCGTCTTAACTCCACCTCACGAAGCATAACTCGGTGCATGGCGTTTTGGGGATATCTAGTGCTGATGGACCCGAGGACGGTACGGGGTTTTTGAAGTCATAGGTTGGGGGTTGGCCCCTGGAAGGGGGAAGCTGGTGTTCCCATGCCGGCGACAGTGCGCCTGACTGACCGCGCGCATACTTCGCTGCTTAAATGAGTGTGTGCTTGGTTCAGTTGATTATGGTCTGGGTGCACGCTACCTGCGCGCCCCTCGAGTTTAGCTCAGTTGCTTCCGAAACGCGGCCCCCCACAACAGCAACCCGTCAATAAAACAACAATAACCCTCCAATTTCCTATTCCCGGGAGGCAGCCCCTTGGCTCCCAACAAGCTGTAGGTTGCAGCTGTTTGTGCACTGCTGTGTCGTATATCACATGCTCTCGGCCATCGTGGGTGTGCGAGTGCGGTTCTGTGACATGTTTATCTGTTTACCTGTCTATCTATCTACCATAATATGGTGACAGCGGTTTAGCTAATCATGGATGCAGCAAGTTGACACAGTAGGCATTGATGTGGGGTATGGGTGTATGTATATGTTCGTATAGCGCAGGGAGTTTTGCTGTGACTTTTGACCATGCGGTATGATTTGGGTTTTTTAAGGGTTGTCTACAAATTGGTGTTGGTGTCAGGGACAACACCAACTTCGTGCTAGGTGCGCTAATCGCCGAGTTGCAGTTGTGGCGGAGGTCGTCACTGACTTCAGGGCTCCTCAAAAGCCACGACACTGAGCACGCAGTGCTGCAGCAGTTTACCATATAGGACCACCATATGGATGTCGGGGGATTGTTGTGGGGCGGAGGATGCTGCCTTGCACCGAGGAGCGTCTCCGGGAGAACATAACCACGTCATTGGCTTTTAGCATGTGCTTTCGCTGTGCGGACCGGTATCCGAAGCGTTTGGACTGTGTTTTGCATTTGGTTGTCGTTTAGCATATGTAATTGCCGGAGGAACTTTTCGGCACAGGGCGCTATGCCCCAACACATTTATACATATGGAGCATGCAGGTACGTGCGAGATCCTTTGGTAATGTGGATATTGGAATTTTTCGGAAGGGTTTGTGACCAGTATGCTTTATTCTAGCAGCTTGTGTCAGACGTTTACAATTAGTAGCGGTGCGTCTGACGGGAGACAAGTGTAGTGTTTAGGGTTGTGTACAGTACAGCCATCCGGGAGGGCAGATAGCTCTCCTGATAGACTGGGGCCAGTTCAGTCCGCGTGTGTGAAGAGCGGCTGCGTAACAACTGATGTATGGGGTGTGGGAAGGGAGCAGGATTGAGGGCGCTGTGCAGACTTGCCCAATATCGCCGCTGACTTGTAATTGTACCACGCGCTGCTGCTGCTGCTTCCGTGATCGCACTCAACACGAGTGAATCTAACGTCTACTGAGTGCGATGTTGAACCACGCTGGGATCAGGGCCCGACCCCACCGAAGTCGCTGTGTAGTAACAGGTGACATTCAGGGGCTTTGGCTAGGGTGAGAAGTGTAAAGAGGCCGGCATGAGAGCCGGGGGAAACGTGGCTTGGGGGACGCGAGTGTCGCTTCCCTTAATGGCTTTAATGCGTGACTTGTTTCGGAATGATGTTTAAGGGGGCACTCGCGCTCTGTAAGCAGATCGCACGCCTCACTGTCCGAACGCAACAACACACGCACATGCGAGGTGAAAGGCCTGGCATGTTCGTTCCTCCAGGTCACCCATCCCTCTGCAGCTGTGTGGTCCCAACGCATCCGTCCAGATCATGCGTTCCGAAGTTAACTTATTGAAAGTCTGCGTACACAAGCGAATCGGGATATTAAAGCTAAGGTCTTGTATGTAATTTGACGAAAGCAAAGGCGGACACGTCAGCGCCCACCTGGCTTCTTGTGTTGGTTGTCATACAGTGTTTGGTCTTTGATTTCATGGTGTAGGCGCGCGTTGATGAGTGAATTGTGAGTTTATTAGGCAGTACGATATCATCGCATCGTGGGCATTTGCCAGTAGCACCTGGCAATTAGCAGCCTGTGCTTCGATGGACCAGTAGGCGCTCAGGCCATCCCTTAACGAAGGTGTCACCATCTCTCTCTGCGTGGAGGTAACAAGGTGACACTGAACACTGTAACGGTGCGCCTCGCATCAGTCGCACGAAAAATTACCAGCACAACACTCGGTGTCATTGATTACTTCAGCCACCTTAGGCACCAGCCAGGAACGAGCGGGTCGTACAGTCACCCATTCGAAAGCAGAGCACCTCGTCACAGGGAATTCGCCATCATGGAGAAGTCCTGACGCGGGTGGTTGGGCAGCCTTGGCTTTCAGCTATGCTTATGGCATCGCATCGCTTGCGTCAGCAGTTGTGACGAACATGCAGGCTGCGTGTGGATTGGCGAATCATTCCCCCCTCTTCCTCTTGTATGCCCTTTCGTACGAAAGCACATCCCAGCGCCGCTACCAACAGTTCTTATACACGGCGAAGGCAAAACAGCGGTGCAGCTTCGGCATCATGCAAAAACAGCAGTGCACAGGAAGCGCTTCAAAATCAACTCGCCGGCTACGGTCAAGCAGCAGGTCTGCAATTATGGCAAGGGCGAGGAATCTGACAACTCACTTGACGTACAGTCTACAATTAGACGATGCCTCGCCCCAAACAGCAGCTCCGAGGCCCCCAGCGCCCCCACACCGTTCATGTACCTATGAAAGCACTATATATCTCCATTCTCTGTATCCCTACCAAGCGATTGCTCGTAATGATGTTGCACTTTCTGCTGGTGGAAGTGAACGCGCATCGCGGATTGCAAGGCAACCGCCCGCCCGACCGCAGCCAAGAGCGTGTTCCGCAAGCACTCAGTCAGACAGGGCGACCCATCGACACGAACATAACTTGTTGATGTTATTGCTAATAAACGATAACCAGGTCCGTACGGTGAATAACACATGGTAACACAAAATTACGCGTATGGCCGGTTAGCGTCGCAGAACGAAAACACAAGCACACCATCCCCAGCCGCTGCTACAATTCGCGGTGTTCTACTCCAAACCACCAGCAGGCGTTTTTTCTTCCATATCGAAAAGATGAATCCAACTGCGCAAAGGGGCCGCCTCCGCGGCTGTTCCGGAACAGTTTCGTGCTACAGTTCTGTTTGAGTGAAGGTTCCCGTGGTGCCATGAAGTCTCGCCAACCTCGCAATGTCACATTGGGGCCCAGAAGAGGAGTAAGCACGGGTTTGCCAATAGGGGTCCTCGAGATCAGAACGGCATGCAGTCAGCAGGTAAATGTGTCCAACCACGACTACAAGAATAAGCCATGAATAAGGTTGCGATGCACGCCCGTTAGAGCTTTAAGTTCATAGCCCAGTACAGTCAGCTGGTGCTTTCATTTCGGCTGGCATGGTACCAGGCTTCGCCGCCAGGACGGCGTACCGAGGCATATGTGTTTGAAGGAACAGACTAGCTCATGCACACTAGGTCGAATCGGCCCGCTTGCCAGTTCACAAGAAATATAGGACGCACGCACGCGCCAGAGCTTCGCCGCACCCCGCGCAACCGCGTAGTGGCGTCAACCACAGAGCGGCCGGCGGCCCCACGCACACACCACAGCCTCTCCGAGCTCAACGAGCGGCATCCAGACGCTCCCACGCGTGGTTTCAGGGAAAGCCGTGTGTTTATACGTGCGCATTAAAGAAAAGTCAGAGCGGAGATATCTGTCGTCGACCGCATCAGAAATTTGACGCGGCCTAACTCTAAAGGCAGTAGTGCCCCAGCTTGAAGCCATTAAAGCCGCCGCCCCGCGCATAGGTGCGCCGCTTAAGACCGTTCGTGCAGCTAGACACCCATGCAGGTAGCTAGCCGTGCCGTGCGCCTCCATGCGGTCCCCCGGCCGTGAGCTCCCCCTTCCTAATGGCTCATCGCCAGCGCTTCTTCCTCTTGTTCATTGCGGCCCAGAACCGCGTTCCATGTCCATGCCTGATAGCGGTTACGACATTTCCAAACACCGCCATCTCATGGACCCCCCCCTCCGGCGAGAGAAGCCGGTGCTGTCAGGCGGCTATGGTGCCCAGAGGAGCTCATGCCGCTACTGCCGTGGGTGTAGCTGCAGCTACAGCTCAGCTCAGCTCGCATCATGAATTTCATGCATTGCCCTGAAATGAAGCCCAAGAACCCCAGGGTCACAAAGGCGAGGCGCAGTGGCGCGGCAAACCTTTGTGGCCGATTGGGTAAAATCCGCAACTCTATCACCACCAAAACAACCAGCTTAGGGATTAGGATTCGTTTTTATGTTCGCGCAAAACGTGTCAGCACCACGAACACAAAGGCGAACACTTCAATCCAACGCACCAAGCCCACAACGCATTAAGCAAATAGTCCAAAGCAAAACAGTCTCCACCAGTCCAGCACGGTGTCGACAAATTACAAGGCAAATTATGTACGCGGACCCGTACGTATTTGATGTACGTGCAACGCGAAGCAAGGGATAAAACAGCGCGCATGGAAAAGTCAAGCAGGGAGGACCTACCGGCCTGTGCTTGCTGTACATCCCAGCTCCTGCCTTCCCTGGCCTCGAACTCACGTCCCCCCGTGTGGAATCCACCTCAATATTAACACCTACCTTCAGCGGGTCACCCCCTCGTTTTGCCTTCATAGGGCACCTGGGACGCATTCGTCCATTAGGCAAATTGATGTGTTTAATACCTGGTGGGCTCTCTGTGGTTTTACCTTTGGACGCAGCGCCGGACGCCCGGCTGCACATACGTCCGGCTCTTACGTACATACATACATACATACACGTGCACGCGGCCAGATGGCACCGCGTCCTTGGTGAAGTATGCTTCAAGGCTGTTCGGCGACAATACACATAAATTTCCATACAGAGGCCAACGGCGACGATTAAAACAGCGACAGCAGCAGCAACAACAGTACGATTAACAACAATATGATCTTCAAGCAAGCTGGCCGTTTGAAGCGGCCCCGTGACGCTTCGTTCACGCGCTGCACCTGTCCAATCACGAATGGGCCGAAGCCATTGCACAGCCACGCAGCCATCCCCCCAATAGCTCCTAAACCAGATCCCCACATTACCCATTGGCCAAATATATTTATTTTAACAAAAGACAAGGCATATGGCTTTACGTTCAGCTCTTGTGCATCGAACGTCCAGCTGCACTGCTCGCGCAGCTTCTCGCCGTACACCCCGCCGACACGAACCCATATTCCAAGGAATGTCCTGATTCGCGCGGTCAAGCCCGCGAAGATGTCGCAAGACTCTGTTAATAAACCGATCCATGGGTCACTCCATGCATACACAACACGACAGCTTCGCACGGCCACCAAATGGGTGTGCCACCACAGCCTCACACAGCCTCACACACAGAAGCACATCGCAGCTTCTCACCCAAATCCGCCGCAGTCGCCCCGCACCGCCCCGACCCGTTGCACACCTAAATCGCCAAGTTGCCATACAACTCACCACCCGGCACGAGAACCCGCCTAGTCCCTCCCTCCCTTTGCTTCCGACGGGGCCCCAGCCACCGCGACATCGACCACACAATGGCCATAACGATGACGCAGACGACAAGGATCGCGGATGCCAACAGGCGTCAGCGGGAGGCGCTGGCGCTACCGCTGCCGGCCCCGCCAGCCCTTGAGCCCATCGGCGCACGCAAGTTCTCTCCCAGGTCCTGAGGCTCGTGCTCATCCGGCCCCTCGAACACGATGGGCGGCAGCGCACCAGCCTGCAGTACGGGACCAGTGGCAATGACGCCCATGCCGCTGTCAAACAACAGCCCCGACGCCGGCATCACCGCGCCTGAAGACAGGAAGTCAGGTCCGAGCTCCGTGCGGGTGGTCGGGGCAGCGATGAGGGCGACACCGGTGCCGCCGTCCGGCGTCGATACACCGTGCGGAGGCCGCAATGGAATGTTAACGCCGCCGCCGCGAGATACCGGGCCGGAATCGGCGCCAGCGGCGAGCCTCTGTCCCTCCGCCATTATATTCACCACACGCAACCCGGGCGTGGGCGATAGGCTGTCGGCATCAGGGTCTATGGGGGCGGCGGTAGCGGCCGCTGTCGCAGATGCTGCCGCCGCGGCCGCTGCAGCGGCAGCCGCCGCAACGGCGCGTGAGGGGTCCATCATCGGCGCAATGTACGGCAGTTCTCCAGCCGGCGCAAGGTTGCGGACGAGTGTGCCGGTTGTTGCCGTGTCGGCGGGCGATGATGACAACATTGTCGAGGGCAGACGGAGGTAGCCGGAGTTGGTTGTGACGGGCAGCTGCGGGACTCCAAAGGACATATTGGCCCCCGACCCCTGACGGTGGTTGCTGTTGTTGCTGGGCGATGCGGGACTCGAGGAATTACCACCTCCGCCGGCGGCGGCGATTGCCGCGGCGGCAATGCTGCCTGGCGGCACTAAAGAAACGTTGCTCGGTACGCCACCGCCGGCGCTGCTGCTCGCCGCTGCAGCAGCGGCGGCGGCCACAGCGGCAGAGGTAGTGGTGAGGGCGCGCAGGCTGCTGTTGCGCCGGACGCCGGATCCCAACCGTCGCAGAGCGGAATGACGGCCAGCAGCTGCCGCCGCGGCGGCGGAAGCGGCCGCCGCCGCGGCGCCCGTGGTGGCGTTCATCGCGGCAGCGACGCCAGGGCCTGCGGCAGCCGCCGCAGTGGCGCCTGCCGCGGCCGCTATCGGGCCAAACCCGGACCCGAGCGGGCGTGGGGTCGGCAGGAAGCCGCTGCCAAGTCCCAGTCCCAGTTTCCCCCTCACCTCCACAGGCTGGCTGCTCACCAGGTCGCTGACGACACCGTCATCGACTGGTTCCACCGCCCCGGCCGAGGTAGCCCTGGGGCCAAGAAGAAACGTACGCATGATGCCCTTGCCCTTGGCCTGCGGGGCAAGGCGGTATAGTAGCATGGGGAGCAATAGGCGCGGGTTAACACCAGAACCATTGGTGTTTGCCGTGCGTTGACACTGCCACATCCACCGCGACCTCAACAAACAAGGCAGGAGCCTCTTCGCCCCACAGCTCGCCAAAAAATCGCCCCACAAAATCTCCCCACTGCACCTCCTTCCACTGTCCCCGGGCCCCCATTAACCCCATTAGCTAATCTGCATGCATTACGGGTGTTTTATCCACCCACCGCATTCATGCTGCACCTTTCCGAACATAAGGCATAACTACCACTTTTCCCCGAATTCTCCACCTCCTGGAACACCCTTCTCTTCCTCCTCCCTCTCCTTCACACTCTCACCATCACCCCTCCGGTGGCCACCCAGGGTTCCTCGGGCACCAGGTCCCGAACCGCCGTGGTGGCGTGGATGGAGCTGGGCGGGCAGGTGGACTCGCACCGGGAGGCGGTGTTGATGGTGTCGCCAAAGAGGCAGAAGCGGGGCATCTTGGTGCCCACCACGCCGCTCATGGCGGGACCGCTGTGGATGCCCACACGCACTTGCAGCGGTTGGCCGTTGGGCATTCGCATCTCTCGAACCACTTCCAACAGGTCCTGAGGCCGGAGGAGAGGGAGGAGAATGAAAATTTGTCGCAAGTCGGAGGCCAGTGCAGACGCTTTTCAAAAGTCAAGGTAGGCGTTCCAAAGCCAAAAATTCTAAAGCGGATTTTGTGTGTTGGGGGATGGGGGATGGGGGATGGGGGATGGGCGAAAATGGCCAGGAGATAAGAGGTAGTAGTGGTACGGAGGAGTAGTGGGGGAGTTGAAAGAAAAAACAAGCAGAAGCATGGGCCTCCTACGAAACCCACATGTAGCCCCCCGAGGGAGCGTGAACTATAGGAGGATGGACGATCGCGGACATTTTCCTCAAGTGCCCGCCAGCGGTGAGCGGCATGGGGGCGGACCAGGGGTGTGGGGACTTTGGGAGGACAGTATCCAGGTAAAGGCCTAAACTCGCTAGCAAGGGGGCCCTGAGCCGCTCTTGCCCGCCGAAGCGAAAAAGCACCTGCCTGGTCGTAAACACAACTCCGCCTCTCCCCTTCCTCCTCCTCCTCTCCCTCTCCAGTCCTTACCTTGGCAAAGTTGACGATCTTGCGTGCATGATGAGGGTCGAACTCCCCCGGCTCAAGCAGCGAAGCGACACCGTCAGCACACCGCCGTACCAGTCCACCCGCCACCATGTAGCAATCGCCTTGGAGGGTGGGGTAGATTGGGGGTGGGGTGGTGAGGGCCAAGGACGCAGCGGACTGGGTTAAAAGAGGTACCCAGCGGGGTGAGGTGGGAATGAAATAAGCACATATGTACGCTGATAAAGGCGCTCAGAAGCAGGGAGGCCAGCAGTGAGCCAGAGCCAGGAAATCTGTCCAAGAGAAGTCGTTGCAGGAGCCGCAGTCGGCGGGGATGGTAGGGGGTTAAGACGAACCACTGGCGAATAGAGCAGATACCAAAGACGGATAGTCCAGGAGAAGATAAATGCTGCATGGATAATGGGGGGCTGCAGCGAAGGGCTGACGGCAGCGACGGGGAGCGAGGCAACGGTGCACGAGAGGGGACGAGAGGTGCACTCTGGGATGAGACAAGACGGTCCCCGCCCGATGGAAGGGGAAGCGTGTGGGTGCCGAAAACAGGCCGGATAGCCAGCCGAATGCAGGACCGTTCGGTAGAAGCCAGGTAGACCGCGGACGGAGCCTGGCTCCGTGTTGTGGCGAAGTTTGGGCTCACCAATGGTTTCCACTGCACATCAGGTGTGTGCCGAAGCAACGCCAAGCCACCACCAGCCACGTGTTCCATCCGTCCATCCGTGCACACAGCCGGCCGCCAACGTCCACAATTCGGTTCAAATGATGCCAACAAGTGATGCAGCAAGTTGATGGTTGGGACGTGGCACAGCGGAAAGGGCCCGGCGAGGGGGATGGGGGCAGGGGGCAACATGGCCATTTTATTATTTGTAAAAATGCGCGGTGGGATTGCGAGGTATACGAGCAGAGCGGGAGCATAGCTTAGCGGGGCGGGAAGGGATGGAAAACCAACATCATACCGGATCACAACACGGAAAAGCACTGTGTGGAGTCCCGGGAAAGCGCACGCCCGCCCGCACACAAACCATTTGCCTATCGCCACCGTTGCGACCGAGCACTGAAGGCATATGCCGCCAGGAGGTCAAAGGACACTGAGCGTCCCTCCCTCCCTCCCTCCCTCCCTCCTAAGCATTGAACCAGAATACATTAAAGCAACCCTGACTCAAAAGTTGGCTACCAACCTTCTCTACTGAAGACTGAGTATTTTTTCTTATAGAAAGAGCTAGACAGCATAAACAGAAGTAACCTGCGTCCAACGCGTGGGCCACTCATCCGCATCACACTAGCTTCACACCGCACCTACAGCACATCTGCAGCGCCGCCCTGACCCACCCCCGGCCCACCCTTGTAGACGTCGTGCAGATGCAGCAGCGAGTCGAACTGCGTGTACAGGGTGTTCAGGAAGGACATCACCACTGCGGGCTCCACACTGGAACACATGGCCTGAAGAGGGGAGGGGCGAGGTGGGTAAGGGAGGGAAGCGAGAGGGGGAGAGGAGAGGGAACTTAGTGCGAAGGGATGCAGTTCAAAAGCCCCCCCCAACTAACAATTCCAGCCCGCCTCATCCCAAAAGTTACAATCTGCGGATGTCCTCTCTCTGCACCAAACACAAGGGGTAAGGATTTGTGGCGGCTTCATGGACCAGGACCCAATGCCAGCGAGGGCTCCCCGTGTCGCCCCGTTCACTACTACCATACGCCGGTACTCGCACCATGCTGTGCTGCGATGGCGCGATGGCGCGATTGAAGTACCCTGTAGGGCGTATCATCATCACGGGAGATCTGCATCCGCCGATCGGTACTTTTTCTGAAGTCGTGGTAAAACACTTGACCCCGTAACCGTTTCCCGCCTGTCGCTTCCCCCTCTTGGCCCCACACTCACCGTGAAGCCCTTCACGTCGCAGAACAGCACGGTGATCTGCGTGAGCCCCGGCCAGGCAAGAAGGTAGCGGTGAGGCACGAGAGCGGACCCACAAATACGCACGCACACACACACAGGTTTAGTTTACACACTTGAGGCAACTGGATAGTAAGGGCTGTGGCTGAGGAAGGCTGGGGTCTGCCCCCTGCCGGGCCATGGCCCTGCCGGAGATGTCAACCTCCTTCAGGCGGGCATTTCTGTCCGCCGGACAGACCCTTCAACCCTCTCTCCGCTCTCAGTGCTTCTCTCAAGTTCAATGCTCCCGAGCGTGGATCTCGGCCTTGGCCTTGGCCCCGTTCCCGGCCCCGGTGCTGGCCTGGGCTTGACGGCTCTTTTTAAGATGACGCATACAGACACGTATACCGCTGCCTGGGTCACTCGTCTTCTCCTTACCTCAACCCTTCAATCTATTCCCTGTAAGTAACTGCTTAGGCCGTTTACGTTGGGGTCTTTGTCTGAGCTGCCGGCCTTGTACTTTTATTTGTTCCCTTCCCCCGTTTGTCTCACCTGCTCGTGGTGGTGTGCCAGCTGGCTGCAGTCCTGGCTCTTGAGCAAGTCGAACTGCGACATGCGCCTCTGCTTGCGCCCGCCTCCGCTCCCTCCGCCTCCAGCGCCGGTGCCGGTCTGCGCGGCGGTTCCGCTTATGTTTTGCATGGCGATGTACTCCAACACATGGCGCGGGAAGATCTGCAGGCGGCACAAGCCAGGCGCGTGGAAAGGGACTTCAGGGAGAGAAAAGCGGTCCTCATCGCCGCGCGCGGGGTAGGGCGAGCTGGGACATAAAACCGGCGACTCAAGTCGTTACCCGGCTGTCGCGAGGTGGGGACTGTGAGCGGGGCCCGGGGAGGGGGGAGGAGGGAGGGTATCCGGGCACGTCGGGTCTAGCTCTCCAAACACCCCCGGCAGGCCGCTCACCTGTTCCAGCAGGCGGTGCTCCACCTCCATCAGCTCCGTCAGCTGCATCTCTGTCTCCACCTTCTCACTGACATCGTTCTGCGGCAACCATAATGGCGGACTCCTGGAGGGTGGTGCATAGCCGGATAAGGTCCCCATAGCGCCCGGAAGGGAGGCGCGTGTCCAACGGTCCCTCACGCTTCGCCCGCAAGGCGGACCCTTGCACACTGTATTCACATACGCACATCAAATCCTGGCCAAAATGGCCAAAAACGTCAAGACCAGACCCGGCCTAACGGTCCCATCACCATCGTGTCTGTGTGCAGAACCAGCAGCCCATCTTGGAACAGTTTGGCCTTCACAGCCATAATACAACACGGCTCAGACAGCGCCGCTCAGCCTACCTCACACAAAGAGCCCCCGCCCCATAAGCCGTTTGATGCACGTTGGTACGGTGATACACGAGCCGGCATCGCGGGCACGACTCAAGCTCACGTACCTGCACCAGAGCCACCACCCGCGCCCCCGTGACGGGGTCCGTGAAGCTCGTGGCCGCCACCTCGTGCCATGCCGAGCCAACCCGCCGTGCCATCTCCGCAGGGGACATCTCCCGTGGCGACACCATCCGCATCACGCCGTTGCCGACCCCGGCGGCCCACTCCTCCGAGCTGCGTAAACGGGCGAGCTGCGGCGGGAGCAGCGGCGAGGCAAGCGAATCGCATTCGTAAAGCGGCGGCATGGCCCCAGGCCCCGCTGCTGCTGCTGCTGCTGCAGAGCCCGCATCCTCGCTTGAGGACGACGGCAACGCAGCAGCTGCTGCGGCCGCCGCTGCCGCCGTGGGAGACTGCGGCATCCCTCCATGCCCTCGTGAGCTCTTCTGCAGCGGCTCTTCCGACGTCATCGAGTTCCGTCCACCAGCACCGGCATCGGCTGTGTTCGCGGAGCCGGATCCCGATGGCTCGGCGGACGCATTCACCGGTTCCAACCCCAGCCGCAGCGGTGGCGAGGCGCGCGGCGGTGGGTACTCTGCCGACCAACGAGGCGAATGGCTTAGCCGATGCCCCGGGACGCGGGTGCCAGCGCTGCCGCTACCATCCAGCGGCGCCAACTCGAACGTGTGCCGCCGTTGCGGTGAGATCGCCATGGGTAGCGCGGTGCTACATTCGCCGCCCGGAGCTGTGTTACCCAGCTGCTGTTGCGCGTGCTGTTGCTGCTGCTGGCCTTGCATTTGCTGTAGCATCCGCTTCGAGGCGGAGCGCATGAAGCTGAAGATGCGCGGGACAGTCATGCGTGGCTCCGCCGCCGCCACGTTCAACGTCTGTGACCTGGAACGGTTAACACCACCGGCCGTAGTGGCGCTGGTACAGTTACGTCGCCCGAGGGCCATATTGGTGGTCGACGCGCGCAGAAGCGCGCCACCGCCTCCACCAATCACATCCTCTGCGGCCGCGCCGCCATCACCTTCATTGACATTGCCCTCTTCATCATACTCCATCTGCCGCAGCGAGTGCACCCGCCCTAGCACGTTGAGCGTGGAAGTTGGAATCGCCGTCATTAAGTACGTGCGCGTGGAGCTACGCGACAGTGGCCGCTTGAGCGAATGAATCTGGCGCCGCACGCCGCCACGCGCATGGCCGCTACTCCCTGGACCGCCGGGCGCTGCACCGACACCGTTGGCGCTGTGGTTGCGTCCGCCAGCTGGCTGCGTCGGCGGGGCATCGTCGGCAACGCCGGGGCCGTCTGTCTCCAGGCGCTTGATCGGCACGCTGTGGGCTGGACGTGTGCCAAAAAGAGACTGCTTGCCGTCGGGTAAGAGGGCTCCTTGCTCCTCCGCTGTGACATTCATTGTCGTGGTTGTTGTCGTGGCCGTTAAATCCTCGCCGCTAAAGCACGGTGGCGGGGCTGTGGCGCACATAGCCACTGCCAGGGAGACGGCTGCCGCATCTGCAACGACGTGCCCTACGTCAACGTCTGCGGGATCCGCAATCGCGGTCCCCCGGGGGAGGACTGGGTGCGCGGCTGGATCCGACATCATTCGGATATGTCGCTCAGCCACCAGGTTGAGCGGCGCCGGCGCCGGTAGCAACGCAGGACTTGACGGTCCATTGCCTGAAGCTGCGGTGATGACGACCGCAGGTCCTTCTGGGGTGACGGCGCTCTGTCTGGAGCTGAGTCGACGTACTTGATCTTCCCCTTCTCCGTCCCCTGCCGGCTTGCCAGCAGGGGGATACGAATCCGCAGCGTTCACCGCCGCCGCGGCGAAGACACCGCTGCCGCAGCCGCTAGCTGCGGCCACGGCTTTCAATTCCACTGTTGCTGCTGCGGCAGCTGCCACCACCGCGGACGTTTCCTCTACCGCTGTCGGCACTGTTGGCGGCGTTGCTTTCACCTCTTCGTCCTCCGCTGCAGCTGAAAGTTCCACATCAGCTGTCTCCGCCTGCGACTTTGCGTCAGGAATGAACTGCGCCGTGAAGGGGCTGGCAGGTGCCCCAGGCAGCGGCCCGTCCGGACCCGATACCAGCGACAGACCACTCCGCAGCCGCCGCGGCGCAGGCCGCGCGCCCGACACGGCGCCGATGGAGCCACTGCTGGCACGGCTACCGTCACCCCCACCGCCACTACCGCTGCTGCTGCTACCACCGCCCGGGTTGCGGCCGCTGCTGCGCAGGCGTTCTGCAAACGCCAGGACCGAAGACCGCTGCTTCGCGGGAGCCGCGAAGGCTGGGCCGGCAGGTGAAACGGTGCGCTTCATAACCTGGCTCGAGCCGCCGGCGGGCTGCAGCGTGACTTGTTGCTGCTGCTGACCCACGGCAGGGAGGAGCTGTTCTGAGAAGTGCCGCTGCGGCAACAGACCGCCCGGCTGCCCGGCGGTGAAGCTGTAGAACTGGTTTTCGCCCATCGCGGATCGCACGTGTGAGTGCGGCTGGTGGGAGCGTGTCGCCGCGGCAGCCGGCGCGGGCACCCCAGACGCCGGTTGCTCTGCCGCCGCCGAGCCGTCCCCAAGCGCGAGCCGATGCTGTCCGGGGCCTCGGACATTTGAGCTGGTCTGCTGGGCACTGAGGCTGTTCACCATAGGCCGCACCAGGGCTCGCAACGAGTAGCTGCGTGCAGGTGGACGACGGTACGGCCCAGGACGCGGTGACCCCACCCGGCCGCCGCCCCCGGCATCATCGCAGCCGCCGGTGCTTCCGTCGCCGACGCCGGCCCCGACCTTCATGCGTTGCGGAAAATGCTCTCCAGCGGCCATGCCGGAGAAGGCCAGGGAGGTGGCCAGTCGCCGCAGTGGTGACGACACGTTAACGTTGGGCCGTCCGGAATTGAAGCTACGGTGGTGCTGCAGGACGCCGCCTGTTGCGTTCCCAGTAACACCACCACCGCCACCACTGACACCATCTCCACCTACGGCGCCGGATGCTGTGATGGATCCGGTGTTGGTGGAAGAGCTGGAAGAGCTGCTGCGCGGAGATCGCGGCAACTGGCTGCCAGCAAGTGGCACAGCGCCAGCAACACCGTCACGGATGTTCAGCGGCATGGTGGCAGAGCCATGATCCATCCCCGGCACTGGCCCGACTCCAATGGAGCTTGTGCCATCACCATCCACCATACCGCCGAGTGCAGTTTCGGCAGCGGCTGCGTCGCAAGCATCACCCCCCGCGCCGGGTGAAACCCTCGCCGGCGTCATTCCGTTCGCCGCCGCCATCGGTGCGGCCATGGCCCTCACCCCAGACGGCCCCGCGGGAGCCTTGCCCGCGGCCCCCCATCGCTGCGCCGCACGAATGCAAGGCCGCATCACGCGTGGCACCTGCACGATCCCTCGCCACATGTTGCCGCAAATCACCTCCTCCAGCATCTCATCCAGAAGGTCCGGACAAAGGCAAAAAAGAACGGACAAAACATCCACCTCGCAAATGTTCATTAGCGACGATCCGCTTGTAAAAGCACCCCCAAATTCGGCCCCTCCTCCACCTCCACCTCGACCGCCTCCACCTAGACTGGGGCCGCTGTTGAGGCCATTTCTGCCTGCGGGCCCCTCCCCACCCGTCCGCAGCCCAGATGCCGTGGAGGTCTGCTGTTCCGAGCCCAAACCTGCCGCCGCACCCGCGGCAGCGGCAGTGGCGGCTATCGACTGATGCTGCTCCATCGGGTCGCCAGTAATTTCGCCCATAAAGTCCACCGATCCCTGCTCGTTTCGGTTGGATTGGGGTGCGTGCTCTGATCTGACAACTGAGCCACATTGTTTGCATGCATACAGCATTGAACACGGTCCGGGGGGTTTGAAAGGCTGCTAGCAACAAGCCATCAGTGACTATCGGTAAGCATTACTAACAGCAACCGGCGATAAGAATTCAACAAGGTGAAGAACCTGGATTAAGGTCAGAAACAAGAATGGGCCCAGTTTTATGGGCCCAAACCTAAGCCGCAAACCTGAAGGTGTGGCCCCATACTCCCTCACCGCCCAACCGACCCTAATCCAGCACCGGCCCGACGGCACTAGGACGCCAACCAGCAACACACCCACCTGGTTCTGCTGCAGGACTCGCCCCTGCGGGTTTCAAGTTTCACAGCATGCGAGACACATGGACACCGTATCAGCAGGCTGAGAAGCAGCAGCTTGAGGGCGGGCTTAGAAAGCCCGTGTGAAGGCGGGCAGCATTTGTGAAGCTCCTTCAGGGAAGAGACGTGATTCGTGAGCCATCCTCCCCTCGCCACTGTTCCGCCTGGGCCCGTACCTTATTCGCGCATCGGAATGGGCATGTTTGCGGCTTGCCCCAACGAATGGTGGAAGCACCGCAAGAACCAGCAACAGAACCCCAGTCCGGAGATGCAGCTAGACCCCGACCCGCAGCACTTCCTGCGCCGTCTTCCCACCGCATTCACTTACCCCGCAGTCGAAGAGCGTGATTGCATACGGCACGGACGCTAGCAACAAGTGGTGACGCTGCCAAGTCTGTATGACATACAGCAGGTCCGCTCCCGCCAGCGGTGCCAGCTCCGGGGCCGTTCCGACCGCGGGGGTGTCAAGTGTGGCTGCGGACGCGGGGCTGCCAAAAGCACCGCCCGCGGCTCTGCCGCCGAAGGAGCCCATGGCCGCCGCCAGGGTGGGACCCGAATCAATGTTCAATTGGCCCCCGACCCCAGCCAAGCTCGCTAGTCCAAGCGTTAGCGAAGGAATGGTGTTCATCGCCCGCGCATGAGCGCCAGAGGCATGCCCGTCGCCAGAGATGGGCCGCGGGACGGCGGAGCCCACCACCGGCGCTCCCAAGGGGCTTGGCACCGGGCATGGACCTTCGAGAGTCATGACGGCCGCGGATGGCGGCCGCTCGATGTCCGGAAAAATCGACCGTACCTGGGAATGGCCCACGGAGCCGCGGGCGAATGGCGAAAGTATGGCCGCAGTGTTGAAAGCCGCGGACTGAGTGCTGAAGGCAACCGGCAACGGCATCGTGGAAGGATGCGGCGTCGCCGGCTGCGGCTGCGGCCACTCTAGCACGATGGCGGGCACCCAGGAGCCTTGTAGGACAGTGGCGGTGGAGCTTGATGATAATGCCGTCTTTGCCGTGCTCAGCGCACTCGCCGCTGCATCGCCTCGCGTCACCTGGAAGACGCACGCATGCACACGGAGCTGGCCAACGCTCACCGCCGCCTGAAGCGCTGCTGTACCCAGCACGCCACGACTGGTGCCGCCGGCGGCGCCGCTGGGAGCGCAGGCAGCCGCATTGGTGGCCCCCGTCGCCGTCGCCACCACCACTGCTGCTGGCGTCAGAGCCGCTACGGAGAATGGGTCGCGGCCACCCAGGAGCCCGCTGTATGCTGCGGGCGCCAACGAGTGAGTCAACGGCGGCACGTGCTCCGGGCGGATGGCTGCCTGGCGCAGCAGATCCCTAGCCAGGAGCTGCAGGCAAGTGTCCTGGTCGAACAGCTCGCGCAGGGCCCACAGCACCCCGCCCGTCTCGCCCCCCTCCGTCAAAGCTGCCGACGCCGATGCCGCCATCACGACGCCGGTATCGCTGGCGTCACAGTGCCACTGCTGCGACTCGCTGCCACCGGCGCCACCTCCAGCGGCGCCGGCAGGCGCGGGGCTCCCCGCCGCCGCTGCAACAGAGGCCGCCGCCGATAGCAGCGCACCCGCCGCGGCATTGTGCCAGGCATGCAGCAATGCGACTTGCTTCCCTGCCGCCCCTTCCAGGGCTGAGGCCAGGCACGCGTATGCACGTCGCCTCGCCTCGCCCTCCGCATCCCCAAGAGGTGACGGCTGTGACGGGTGGAACGACTGCCGCTGCGTTGCGATATTCGAAGCCCGGGATGCTAACGTGGTACGGCGCCTGGATTCCATCTGCTGCGGCGTGGGAACATCAAGCTGCATACTCGTCACCACCCGCCCCGCCGCCAGCGGCCACCCACTCCCGTCATCGCCGACGTCTACTGCCTCCAAGCTGCTGCCGCCTGCGGCTGGCGCCACGCCAGCTGTCGCCTCGCTGCATTCCCTGGCCCCGGCCTCCACCTGGCCCCCGACCGCAGCACCACCATCACTGCCTCCCGGCCCGGCCCCTTCTAACCTCAGCACTAACACCACCAGCGGGCTGGACAGCCCCTCGACTCGCTCGCATACCGCCCGACTGAAGAGTGGCACCGGGTAGGCGGTGTGATGACTGTGTAGTGTGTGCTGTCCGTGCGTGGCTGCGGGTGAGCATGTGTGGAGTTGGCCATACGATGATCGGGAGGTGTCCCTCTCCTCCGCTGGTCGGCCCCCGTTCGACGGCATGTGGCCCAGCCCGGCGGCGATTGCCGCCATTACTGAGCCGGTGGCAGGAAGTGACGACGGTGCGAAGCCACCGGTTTGCGCTATAGGCCCGGAAGGCGGAAAGTGGGAGACGGAATGAATGGCGCTCGCACCCACACGCGGGACCAGTGCTGGCGCAGCCGCTGTCTGGCGCAAGATGTTGTGCAAAACCCAGGGCTCCGGCGGCGCCCCATGCAAACTCATACCACCGGCGATGCTGCCGCGGAGGAGGGAGGAGCCCAGGGCCAGCTGCATTGACGCTTTCGTGAAGTCCAAATCCAGCAGAGAGGCACGTCGACTGAAGGCCCCTGACGTGTTAATGGCGCTGAGGCGGTTGACGCTGCGTGCGAAGGTCATGCTGCGAGCGACGTGCCAGGCCAGGAAGGGCGCGAAGCCGTATTAGAAGATATTATTGGGATGGTCGCTGGTAGCGGCTACGTCAGAATGGAGACAAAGAATACCGCGGGGATGGGCCATGGACATGAGATTGTGCGAATCCTTTTCACTCTGGCGGTGCCTTTTCACTCTGGCAATGTGGGAGGGCGCCGAGGGCCCTTCAGAACGGTATGGCTGCCGTGTAGCGTCGTCCGAGGGTAACTTCCTCCAGCTTACCCCCGCCCGAGGGCCAATAAATTGTCTGCTCATAATTGGTTCTTGCAGCATTGACCAGCACAACTATGCAAGCCCTTCAGACGTTCCTTTAAGTAATGGAGTAGCGTTGTGCAGAAACGTGTGCAGGTGCTGTTTTCAGTCAGACTAGGGTACACAGGAGGGCATGTTTCTGGGAGGGCATAGTTACCTGCTGCTCTGGCTGCCAGCGTGGTTAGCTGTGTGCGTGGTGCCTTGCGATATCATGCTGCCATAAGTTGCCCCAAGCCTTGAGGCCGAGGGTCCCGAAATGGGATCATACAGAGGCTTCACCTCCTGCGTGTCGAGGTATGGAGGCCAGAGTATCAGACACAAATTCGCGCAGTTCGGATTATTTCAAAGGTCAGTAATTTAAGTAATCATGTATGGTGTCCTGATGATGTGAGCAGCGTCAAGATGTCGTCAAAAAGGAGCGGACACCTACATTTGGCACACGGTTGCAGCGAATGAAATGGTGTCGCCACTCACAGCAATGGCTCTCCGGCACGTATACAGTGCCACAATGAGAAACTCATTGATTCGGTTCTGTTTTGGAACAGTAATCCGTCTACCGGCTGGGTGCTAAACCTCACCTGCAGTAACAACCCTGCCGCAACAGAGCTGCCAGAATTTTCTGTTGCTGGTCCTTCCAAATTGGAAACCCAGCGCTGGCCTACAGCTCCACCAAATGAAGAGCTCTGCGACCTTTTCGATTTGCTCGGTTGGCGCTCCAGAAGGTGCTTAGCTAGCCTTCCAGCAGCTAGTTGTAATGGAGCGTCCTCATCTGCTGCCGGGGGCTGCATTAACGTGGAAGCCGCTGGAGCTCCTTCATTTTCCGGCTGGACTGCGGGGTTCGCCTCTTTTTGCACTGCTGTTTCTAGTGGCGCCTGATGACTCGCAGGCTTATTCCTCTGAAGCTCCCCCGTTTCCGCCTTATCACCGCAGAGGCAACAGCTGAAGATTTGCATCAGGAGTGGCCCTTATGAACGCAAAGGGTTAACTAGCCATAATCCATGTCTATGAAATATAGTCTTGCTTACAAAAACTTAGATCGTGCGTCATCAGCAGAATAACTTCTGAAAGCGCGCCATGGCATTTTTGTAGTCAGCCCCTCCGCAACGAGGCTCGTAGGATAAGCCCGCCAACAGGTTTGAAGCTTATGTCAAGTAGGCATATGTGAACCAAATAACCTTCACGGTGGGGAACTTCTGTACACAGTACTGCCAACATACGGCAAAATGCAAGGTAGCTTCCACCTCAAACCTTACCTGTTGTCTGCGGCTACACGCCAAACGTGGTATGCATCCTAAGTGAACTGCCCCGGATGTGCGTTCTCAGTCTCCGCATCAGCATCCGCAGTTTCAGCTGCAGGACGTTTGTCATTCCACGGTGCTAATGTCCTCTTACAACGGCCCTCAGATCCCGGTGTATTTCAGAAGATTGGAGCAACAAAGGAGATTTCGGGGATGCACACATCGGTCATTCCGTCTAAATTTGTGCGGGGCTTGGCGCACGGAATATATGGCCTTTATAAAAATGCTGCGCGCAGTTACGGAGACATCTGTTAGCTTCCGTTGACAGAAGACAGAGCACGCTCTCTGGCTTGACCTTTTTTGTAGTGTCATGCGGCCCCAACTGTGCCCCTTATCTACGGTAACTGCAGGGAAGCCATCATTCCTTTGCTATTGCAGGTTAGGACCAGAGTTACGGGCCGTTGGAAATTCTTGCCTGCATGCCAATATGGTACTCATGGGGATCGGCTCATGGGGATCGGCTTTGGCCTGGCATTCTTCATGCCGTACGCGCCCACAATCTCCTTCGTCATGCATCGCTGGGTCACAGTTATGATCCAATTTTCCACGTCGCACTTGATTGAAAGAACCAAAAACAAATCAGATTCACCCAAGTCGTGATATTTAAATCGCTGCATGATGGCTGCCTTAATGTCAAGAACAGCCTGCTCACTCCTAGCTGTGGCGAACATATCGTCGACGTCGACTAGGAGACATACGATTCCGCCATCATGACGGCGCACAAACAAACTGTGATCATTGCTCGATGCAACGAAGCCCGTAGATACTAATTTCTTGCTCAAGCTATTATACCACGCATAAGATGCTTGACGAAGGCTGTTTTTTTTCAGTACATGGCACGAACGTCAGCTTGGCGTTCGCAAGTCATGTGGCCACTGTGCGCCACAGCGCCTGAGTGCGGCATGTACCGGTGATCCTTTGGGACCTACCATGTACGATGAGGTCATTCATGCACGGGAGAGTTTCAAGGCGGCCCTTTGCATCTTGGCGCTCCTTTTCAGGCCTTTGCCAGTGCCACATATTGCCGTCCCCGCCGGACAAAGGATAGCCCGTCAAGGGATTTACATTCGCGATCAAGAAGGTAATGCCGTCGGGCCGCGCTTGGGGCACGGAAAGCGGGCAGCCTGGTGAAATGAGCTGGTGACCTTGCCAAAAGTAACGGCACGCAGTTGCAGCCGGGAAGGCTTTTGCTTGGGCGTATCTTAGTGCCATGTGGATTGGGTGCGAGGTGTGTGCCCCACCAGGAAGCTACCCCAATGATGCACCCGGCAACATGTGTACGGTACGGTGCGGCCTGCAGTATAGTGCGATGTGGGTTTTGCAGAGATCTGAAAGAATGAAGCTGTGTATGCAGTGCCGACGCCCTACCCAAACGACA
Source organism: Volvox carteri f. nagariensis (assembly GCF_000143455.1). Taxonomy (NCBI): domain Eukaryota; kingdom Viridiplantae; phylum Chlorophyta; class Chlorophyceae; order Chlamydomonadales; family Volvocaceae; genus Volvox; species Volvox carteri. The sequence continues at coordinate 144,199 of NW_003307603.1, read as the reverse complement.
GTGAAAGGGAAGCAGGCACATGAGGATTCCTGCTCTTGTGGTATATGTTCAAATGGTGTCACGGCGTCGTGGGCGGTCATGTTTGGAGGCCTCTCATGCTGGGTCGGTTGTCGCTGAACGTGCGTAAGGCTCTTCAAGAGCTAGTTACGAGGCATAGCTGGTGTACGCGCTGTCCTGAGCCCCCTGTGGGCGGCGTCAGGGAATATTTTCAGTTGGTATATGGCGCGGCACATGCCGCGGCATGCCTTTGAGGGCAGTATGGCTGTGAGCAGGAAGCAGTAGTAGTTTGGCAGTCCCACCAGGTCCCATTCCTGGTGCTCCGTTTTTATTAGGTTGGCAACCCGATTGTAAGTGCGAGTTGCGGGGAGATAAATTTTGCTGTTATGTAGGAACAAACTATCAGATACCCAGTCATGTGGTGCTACAGGGTATTGCCGCAGAGCGCCGGCCATGCCTCAGCTGAACTGGGGAACTATGGAGTCCAAATTTGTTGAAGCGTAAAGGCAGGTCTGTTTTTTGTGGATTGAAATGCACCTTACGGTAAGATGTGGTCCACTTTCAACAGTTCAGCTGGAAAAGCAGCGAGGACTAAGCAAACTATGGGCTGGCTCCCATTAGCCAGTTAGTGTCCTATAGATATGGTAAGATAAATGCCGCTCCACCCCACCAAAATCTGGCTATAAGTCGCGTCCTTCCATGGTAGGTTGGTAGCTGAGTTATGTCAACTGTAATCGTACCGCAGCTTCCATTGCAACTCCATGTTACCGTTAAAGAGGATATTTTAATGAATTATATAAATTGGTTAACAAGAGCTCGCGAACTTACAACCTGAGGTCGCTCAGGTGGTAAGCTCATCATGCACCGAAGCAAACTAAAGCACTGAAATCATGACAATCTCTTATATTAATTTTTTATCTATAAACTTGCTTACAATTCAGGATTGAGTTCGCGCGATTCTGAGTACGGACTAACTATGGCGGGCCCTGTTAGCTTGAAGGTGGCTAAAAGTTGCGTGATCCAAGTGCCCGAATTGAAGCTGCTCAATTATTTTAAATGTCCCCACTAACTCGCGAATGGGAGCCGGCCCTATACGACCCAGTTACGACCCGGTTTTGAGTTGACTGGATCCCCAAAAATTTTTGGAGCATGGCAACTCTCTTCCTGTATTAATCTATTGCTGAGCTAATGGACCTCTAAGGGCCTATTATGTGGTGCTACTTCGGGGTGCAGAACTCACCGGGAACTAGATCGTAAACCGTGTCATAGCTAGGAACTTAAGTATCCTTCCTATCCTATCCTATCCCTTAAGTTTACCTGCCTATCATATAACCCCAACACAATTATAGCCATGAAAAGACAGCTACTGCCTGCAGACGAATGTGCTCAGGTAGAATTTTGTTCCGAATGTTGAGATCAATGCGATCAACTCTCACCAACCTGTTATGAAACAGCATTTACCGTCACGCAAACGCTTGTTCAATTCTCCGTTGATAAGCAAGGCACTTCAGCAGGTATGGAAGCTTGGCTTATTGAATGAAATGCTAAGCCCATCACGGCGTCCGTCCTCAACAACACTGACGGCTCACTTTATATTACATATAATTGAAATTCTACAGGGGGCTGAAGAGCCTTCAAAGCTAGAGCTGGGACCACGCTTCTTCAAGGGCAAAATTGCTTGCCCAGTAGCGACCGCGCCAGTACGCTTGGCTTTCCGGCCGCCAGGACCCAGAAGAAGCTACCCGAACGATGAATTACGGTCCATAGGGGCATCGCAGGAGGTGACAGCTAATATGGACAGAGCCGTTTCGCCCCATGTCAACCTGAGGGTTACCTCTGGTGTGAGGGTTACCTCAGGGGGTCGGCCCATCGTCACGGGGGACGTTGGCAACGCATCCAGGTCACAGGGCTTGCATCATAACGTCGCAGACCTTAAGCTGCCATCCGCGACAATGCCGGCGCATAAGCTGTCGCCTGTTGGCAGCAAAAGCAACACCCGAAGCGACGCCAGTGAACCCGCTCCCAGCGTGACCCACATCGCGCCTTCACTGCGCCCTGCCCCAACCGCGATGCCAATGACTCGGGAACTTGACATCCAGTACAAAGCCACTTTGCCGTCCGCAGTCCACGCGCCCGCGACTAGCCCTGCTCCACTTGCATCGGTCCCTATAGACAAGCTGGCTCACTCGCTTCCACAGCACGAAGAAATTCCAGGTAATCCAGGACATATTCTCACTGCCGCTGACCTTATCTGAACTGATTCGTTAGTGCTGCTGCAGAACGGTGCGTGGGCATACATGGGTCGTCTGCCGGGGCCCAACGCGCTGAGGCCGATGCGGAACATGGCATGGTCAGCAAAGGCGATGACCAGTTGCTTCCTCCCACCTCCCGAAGAATGCAACCCACCCCAACGTCTGAGACCTTTCGCCCACAAAACACGGGGCCGAACCGCAGCACGGAAGTGATGAGCCCTGTTACCTTGCAAGCACTGGCCGATCCCCTTCACTGCAGTCACTCAGGGGCATCAACTGGTCGTGTTCAGTGTCGAGCTGCAGTGGAGTCCGATTCCTCTGATGAACGCAATAAAGCAATCTCAGGGGCGGACCCAGAAGGGACAGTAGGAACTGCCGGCGAGGACAGCGCTTGTCGAATGGATACACATCTCAGCCCAGGCAGGTTAAGCCCTGGCCAGCCGGGGGATGAGGACGACATGCTGGACGACACCCTGCCACCACTAAATATCCCGGTTAAACTGGTGCGCGTGTCGGATCTTCCTTGGCCCAAGCCGCTGCAAGATAGGGAAGGGAACCAGCAGCAGGAGCAGCTGGTGTGTCATGGTGCGGAAGGGGTCATGAAGGGTGCAACCGATACACCGGCCATGGCAACAGTGCATCGTCCAGGTGCAGGCAACACGACTAACACAAACAAGACAGCCGGTAGCAATTCAACTGGCTTCATGAAAAGCGAAGTGGCGGCGGCGATGGCCGTAAGGGTAAGATTTGGTGGTGATGTGGGTCAAGGCTGGGCGCCCGTGCTGCTTGGGCTGCATGCAGATGAAAAACGTCAGGAAGTGAGTGGTTCTCGCGCAGTTCGGCGGCCTGCAGCAGGGCTGAGCCCCTCTCGGGTTCTTTGTGCCATGTGCAGCGGCTTCCGACAGTGGTGCTGCTGCAACGAGATCCACCGAACTGTGTGAGCACGGCGAGCACTGGAGTAAGCGTCGAGAAGCTGTTTGGTAAGCACAAAACGTTGCCGCCTGGGTGATCTAAGCAAAGGCCGTCATGTATAGTTGGGTAGGTTGTGCATAACAGGATCAGGGATTTGCAAGGAGGTCTTGTTCCTTTCCTAAGGCTGTACGACCCTTGGCAAGCTTGGAACCAATGGTATTTTGTCTGGCCATGAGGTGGCACATGCGGGCACGGTGAGCCTAGGCCTGGGGGTGAACAATACAATACAATACAAGGAAAGCTGTTAGCTTAAGCCACAGCGGCGGCCAACCCTTGGGTGTCCCCTTCCATGCCCAACTGTAATGTAGGTGGGCTTCCTGTTTCTCGCTTGTTGGTTTCAGTGCCTGGCGCCTCCAAGACTGGACCTAGCCTGGCGAACCACGGACAGCTGTACGCAGTGCACTTGCAGCTCCGGCCTGTCCGGCTGGGGCCTGCCCATGAGCCCTACCCAACACGGCATAGTGCTACCGCTGCTGGCCGCGATGCAGGTGCAGCTGCTGATTATTCGGCCACTTGTGCACCGCACAGTCTGGTGCACATGACTCGTTTAGCTAGGCAGAACGTCCTAGCTTGCTTTGCGATGCCCAGCCGGTACACCATCAAGCGGTGCAACCTGATGGAAATATGTGCTGCAGCAGACCTCTGGTATGTATCTTCTTAATGTCACGGCGCAGATCCCAACTTAAACACGGGAAAAGTGACAGGGAACGAGTTTGGCACGAATTTCGCAGGGGCTCTGCAGCTGTGCACAGCGAAGAAGATCGAAAGCTCGTGCACGACATGCGCTTTGAGGTGACCAACAGTAATAGAGCCTTGGCAGCCGCGGAGACCACGAAGGGTGTGGTTACATCTAATGATGGTGAGACTGTATACGATTGAATACGCTAGGGAACACCCGTGACGCTGGGGTGAGAACACACTCGAGCGGCTGATTGCTGTCCTGTGGAACTTCCCCGCCTATCTTTGCCGCCGGGCGTTCAGTGCTGTGCTTGCGGTACCCATTTGCAAAACCCCACAACAGGCTCATTTGCTGGGGAAACTGGCGGCGTTGGCTGCGCGGCTGCGCAAGAAGGCCACAAGCTCCGCTACGATATGGAGTCAGAGTTGAACTACGACGGATTTGAGGGAGCGTGCGATGGTTGCCATGAGTGGAATGGTCTTTCCATGCAGTTCCTGGCAGGCCTATTTTCTTAATGCCCATATCAAAGAGTGTACAGGGGTGCTGTCAGGTGCCCCAGGAAATATTTGGGCAATTAGATAACTAGATGCCACTAGGGAATAAACAGTTGGTTGCAAATGAACCGAAAAGGGTGCGGCACATAAGCCCTTTGTAAACCTTGCCGGCAATAAAAGGCTGTGCTTGTGCAGATTATTTATTAGGGCACCAGGCCCGGTGTAAGTTCTTTTCTCCGTGGACATTGTTCCACTCTCGTTCCCAGCGCGCAGCCGATGGATGCGGATGCATGAATGTTTTGAAAAGGTTTTGCCATAAAACAACTTTTGAGGAATTGAGTACAATGACTTCTGTGCTGGCAAGCCAGCTGCAAGCGCTGGCCCGGCAGCGTCAGCCGGCATTGCCAGCGGCGGTTAAGAAGGGCAAGCCCTCGTTGCTATTCGACTTTCAAAAGGCGGCTGATATTGATTTGCAGACAATATATGACGTCGCGTGTCAAGGTAAGCACTGTGGAAGGAAACTTCGGGACAAATTTTCGATGTGGCGGCCTTGGCCGGCGGCCGCCGCCGACAACCCAGGGTGGACGTGGTGCCTTGCCAACAAATTTCTTTAAGGAGGTTATATTCCCAAGGGTAGCAAATATGTATGTGTCACTATTTTCGAAGTTGCGGTTTTGGTTGCTGTGGCCAAAATTCTGCCTTCCTTCTGTGTTTACAGGGCTTGACGAGTTGATGCATTTGGAACCGCGATTTAGGCCATTCCGGGAGAGCCTGTTCAGCCGTGCAAGTCTAGACATCAACCCAGATTTGCAGACTTCGGAATTTTTGTCGAAGCTGAGCGAGTCCGTCCATGAGTTCTGCTGCTTGCTAAGCAACCACTTCCTGTCTCCGGGAGCGTTCAAAGCTCTGGAATACCTAATTCGGCGTTACAGGTTAGTTGGCGCCGTCGTTGTCCACGCACAACCGCTCCCAACGACGTAGTCGGCCGTCCCATAACGCCTTGTAAGAGTCTTGCGCCGGACGCTTGAGCATGTATCTACATGTCCCTTCATGCGATGTTGCCTGTTTTTATTCGATAACACCTGGAGGTGGTACGTGTCTTTCCAGCTTTATAATGAGGTGCACAGTTTTTAACAACGAAACCCATCGTTGGTGTACTTGCACAGGGCCAATGAACGGAATGTGGACTCTCTCCTGACCGCTGCTCTTCCCTATCATTCGACGAACGAGTTCGTACGCCTCGTCCAAACGCTGGCCATCGGCCCGCCCGGCAGCTTGTGGGGATGGCTTGCCAAGATGCAGTCGTCGGGAGCTTCCCTGCCACGAGATCTCCTAGCGCAACGGTGTGTCAACGACCGCCAGCTGCTCCTCTTCATCTGCAAGGCTGCCGGCCAGCTGGGTGGCACCGCCTTGGGCTCCGTTCGCTCAGGCGCATCTGCTCTACGTACCCACAGCCGAACCTACCTTTCTTTCTACGCGGTGCTTCTCTGTGAAGTGTTGGCCCTGTTACCGGAAGTCGTGGAAGACTTTCTCGCAGCCATCTTGCCATACTTGCTGGAGGGTATCGGGAAGGGCGCGGCGCAAGAGTACCGCGCTGCGACCCTGATGGCAGTCGCGGAGTTGTTCAGTCGAGCTACACTTGGCAGGGACTTCGTCAAAGGTGAGCGTTTTGCATCTGTTTCAGGGTGTTTAGGTCATTGCTTAACGTGCATTTCATTGATTTGGGTTTGTGCCAATCGGGGTATTGCTGCAGGATGCATGATACTGGCGCCTGGGCAGTCAGGCGCAAGGAAGGGTTGGAATGCCGTTGATGAGAATATTGCTTTGGTGAGGCCCTAGGCGATGCGCGACACCAATTACAGTTTGTATTCCCTGAGGCTTCCAATCTTGCATGAGCCCGAATCCTGTGCGCTCACACTTGAAGGATTTCGGATCCGTTTCCCTGCGTTTGCGAAGCCACCTCCTGCCAAGGCGACCTAGTGACCCCGATTTGGCTATCCCCTGCCAACATGCAGTGATCCTTAACACCATGCTCAAGTACACCGAGCCGGTTCCGGAGCATGTCCGTACAACACTACTCGTCATGGCGCACATGGCCGTCACGCAGAAACATATCCAGCTTCTATCCGACAAAACGCTCAAGGTATGGTTAATTTTGCATTTATCTCAATTTTACATATTTTCCTTCCAGTACAAGGTCCATGTAACACGTGAAAATGGGGTGGGCTGTGGGTTGACATGCCTTGTCCCTGCAGCCCCCTAGCGGGAGCACCCGGTGTCGCTTTCGACGCACTTGTGGGTGTATGTTCCCGGGGAACACCGTACATTGACTGCGCGCTGGGTTTTTCATGTTCCCTTTGGTGCCTTGTTGCACCCTAGGTTGAGCGGAACTGGCTTGTGCGTCACCAATGCTGATTCCATCGCCTTGGGGAGCCCCGTCGGGGCAGTTACCTCTTGGGTCTTACCCAGCAAGGGACATCTTCAAAGCTAATCCCTTGTCACCCCCTTATTGCCCTTGTTCGTTGTATGTTTCGCTGAGCTGGTGGTTCCCATTATAGCTTTCATGCCTCGACTCCTTTGAAGCCAATAACATCGAACCCTTGCATGTTATACCGCGTTGCAGTACTTATCGTCGCTTCCGAATTTGATTTCAGAGCTGGGGTCTCTTGCACAACGCGGCAACATCCGGACGGGCCCGCTGCTGATGTTGATTGTCCGCTCTCTGGCCGCTTCCATGGTGGGCACCGGCAGACCTGCCGGCAGTAGTTCAGGGCGGCGCTGCGAGGGAGACCTGCTGGCTCTGACTCACTCTGGGGCTCTACGTGGTGAGCCGGCGCGCGCCTTGGCATCTGCCTTGCTGGAGGCTGGTGGCTCGTCGAATGCTGACTCGTCCGTACGTGAAAGCTGCCAGCGCATTCTCAGGTGCGATTGTGGTATGAACTGAACTAGTTCGGCCTTCATTTAAATGACTGGAGGAAACATGGTGGCTTGGCCCCAGGATGGTTATTTCGGAGTGTTGAGTTGAGAGTCTGTTGATGGAAAAATCAACCCTTTGCGGCCTGAATCCTGAGGGCGCATTCTTCCCTTATCTCTGAAGACTCGGTAGACTCCAGATATCCTTGCCTTGCGTGCCACCGCTTACATTCTGTCACAGGCCTATCAACGGTCATGGTACCCTGGTCTATACGTTGTTGTACCCTAAGTTGGAATGTGTGCACCACTGCATCTTTCAGGGTGCTTGATCAGCGCTATCCCGAGACTACGGATGAGGCTGTCAACACTTATTTGGAGCCGCTACGTCCTCCGCGCCAGAATGCGTCCGGTGTTAAGGACGACATGGACGTTTGCGAAAAGCACAAACGCCGCAAGACAAAGCACAAGGCCGATAGTAAGGGTCCGACATCCGATGACGACGACAGCGACGATGCCGTAATCGAGTCGGCCGAGGCGGTCGCCGCCCAACTTTCCTCGGAGAAGCGTGCACGCTTCGACTTTGTCAGGTCAACTTTTGCCTGTGGCGGCTACTCGGCACCGTGTGGCGGAACCATGCTGACGCTTGCTGCTGCGCTAGTGGCGCCACAGGCAGCTGTACGCCGACTGGCCCTTCGGCAATTGGATGCAGACTTGGCTGCGTCAACTGCGCAGCCCCTGGCTTCAGAGGATGCATCCACTTGTGCCGCCGCGTCCGAGGCGCGTGCAGCCCTGACGGCGGCGGCGTTGTGCCGCCTCCGTGATGACGACCTCGGCGTTGTGGTGGCTGCCCTCGGCCTGTCTTGCCTCAAGGAGCTACCGCCTGCAGCTCTGCTGGACGCAGTGGTTCCGCTGGCATATCGCTTGGGGGACATACTGTACGGTTCTGCGAAGTTGCCGCAACTCAAGGCCGCGCGCAAGGCTGCTCGCAAGGTTGTTGGGCTTTTGTCTCACGTTGGGACGGTATCGACATCGGATGAACTACGGCAATCTGCAGCACTACATCTGCTGGAGCTTATGATACCTACAAAGCGGGACGTTGCAGTTAGTATTGCGGCAGCTCGCGCAGCATCGAAGCTCGGCATGCCGCTGTTCTCCGAGCTTGTTGATGCCATGGACAAGGTGGAGGCGCATATTAAGGGCGTTGAATCTGCTGGCAAGGGCAAGGGCAGCTCAACCAAAAAGGCGACGGTTGTTGAGCGCAGCGTTGTGTCTGCACTGACTAAATCACTGACGGCGGATGCAGCGGCTTGTTTGCCCAGCATTAAGCATCTCGTTGCTGCAAGCGCTGCTGCTGCTGTTGCAGGCGGTGATACGGCAGCGTCAGCATCTGTGCGCGCCCAACATTTGCTGCTGCTTTCATCTTGTGTAGCTGCCGTTGCCGCTGCACCATCCAGCGCGGCTGGTGGCCTGTCGGACACAGCACTAAGTTTGCTTCGGTTTGTGGTCGACTTAGCGGAAATGTTGCTGCCGTACGCTCGGCTTGAAGGCGCTGGCGACTACGACTGGTGTAAAACCTTTTCTGAGAAGATCTCATCTGCGGAAGGAGCAACCCAAGATGATCATGCTGCCGCATTCTTCACAGACCCAATCTCGTTGCATTGGGCCCTTATTTTGGGATCACTCCAGGCTAGCTTGGCTCGTCTGCCGGAAACGTGCCATGGCTCTACCGCTGACGAGTCCACAGCAAGGCTTCGCGCTAGGCGCTTGTTGGGACTGCTGGCTTCATTGAACTACTCGCTCGACGGTTTGCGCGACTTGCCTCGGTTAGTGGTTACGCGCTCGGTTCAGGCATCAGAGCGGAGCGCTTTCCTGTCGGGCTTGTATGCAGCCCCGGCGTCCCCTGCTGGATCAGCTGCTGTATCTGGTGCATTGGAGTCGGCCGCTTCAGTTCCGGCGCCATTGCAGTGCATGGCGCTTCAGGTGCAGGCTCAGCTGGTCACGGCGGATAGTGCTCGGAGCTGTCTGGTCATGTTGCTCCCTGCGCTGGCGAGCTCAGAGGCTTCTGTTCGAGCCGCAGCCTGCCATTGTCTGGCTGCAGTGGATGCGGTACTCAACGTGGCACGGGTTTCTGGTGTGACTGAATCGTCCAAAGACGTAGCGCCTGCATTATCTTCGGCACTGCTGCCGCACAGAAAGCTGCTTTGCCGCGACCCAGATGCCATCTCTGTTTTACTACAAGGCGCGTTGCATCCAGAGGACGTGCAGTCGGGAGGCCTATCATTGCCACGGGCCCTTGCTTCTGGTGTTGCTTCCTACCTTGCGTCTAGCCTTCCTGGCCTTGGCGTGGATGCTCCCGGCGTCAACACCGCCTGTGTAGTGCTATCCTGCCTAGTGGCCAGACCTATGACCGCATCATCATCGACGACACCGCCTTCGGTTAGCTCGGAACTCTTCTTAGCTGGCACCACGTACTTGTCATACTTGATCCTAAAGCTTAAGAGTTCGCCGTTGTCCGCCACGGCCCTGGACGGCAAGGCGGTGGGCCTGTTTGTGACTTCACTGTTCACACCAGCTACCGTTGCCGCGACAACGGACGAGTCGGCGTTAGGGCGGTTGGCCGAGGCGGCCGAGCTGCCGTCGCCATTAATCTCTGCGCAGCAATCAACAGCTACCGCAGCTCTGGCGGCTGCACGTCTCGCAGCCGTCCGACAAGTCTCGCGTGAGTTGTTCGCCGCACTGCCGGGCCGTACTGTGCGAGAGCTGTTTGCTGTTCTATTGAACAGGCATGAGTGTGATCCTTGCGCGGAGGTTCGCTCAGCTGCTAGGTCTGCTCTGGAGGTCGTTCAGCTTTCAGCCGAGGTGCTGGTCCCTCTCCTAGAGCTGCGAGGTGACGGCTCGAACAAGGCTCCGGCTGAAAAATCGGACGGGTTGGATAGTCGGGCAAAGAAGAAGAGCAAGATTGAGTCGGCTGGCCATGGAATGGGCGCTTCAATAGAGCCACCGTCGACGCAAGTAACGCTGCCTTTGCTTCGCGATACCGTAGCTGTCCTGGAACTGTTACAGTGGCGCAACGGTATCTCATCCGCGCATCTGGTGGTTACCGCGTGTCAGGCGCTGCTGCGCAGGCTGCAGCCAATCGTTGGTAGCATTTCAAGCGTTCTGGAGGCTGAAAGCCCCGCAGCAGGGGATGAGCGCGGTGATGACAGTGCACACGAGGCCTCTGGCAATAAGTCCTCGCTTGCAGGGTATGCGGCAACGCTCGCCCTGCAGGCGTTAACGGCTTTGTCACTTAACACGGATGTTGCTGATCTGCACTTGTTTGACCTGGAGCTGGCTGTATGCATGGCGCGCGAGGCGCCTGATGCATCCGTACGAAATGCGGCATTGGGCTTGCTGGCAGCTCTGGCAACCAGGACGCCAGAAGCCGCTTTGTCTCACGTCCTGCAGGTAGGGTTTACCTATGGATCTTCGTTTAGCCTGTACTACTCCAGTCACTTGTTCAGCATTGCAGTAGCGGCGGACCGATGATTAAGAAACCTTTTGACAGCTTTCACAGTTTCTGAAGTGCTTCGTGATGCTTATTTCTTCACATGAGGTCTGCTGATTTTCACTGCCAATGCTATATGGGGAGGATGGTGGATGTGTCGTTAATCATTTTCTCCAAAGCAGATCAACCTCCGATGGTATTTGCCTGCAGGTGTTGGCTGTCGTGAACCAGTCGGCGGGACTCCAGGATGACGAACACAGTCGCGCGGTGGGTGCAACGGCCCTGGCGGCTGTAGTGCCGGCATGGGTGGCAGGCGGTCGGATGCAGGCCCCTCTCTGGGAGCAAGTTGTCTCGTCCCTTCCTTCGCTTCCGGCGCATCGCCGGCTTGATGTGTTGCTGGCTCTGCTGCGAGCGCTGCCCGCGGTAAGGAAGGTCTCTGGTTATGGGAACAAGGGCAAGCATGTCAGTGAGCATAGCTGCCGGCCGGCTGATGACTACTAGATGACGAATCCGAGCGGCATGACACAGTCTCCGGCGTTCTGCCGGTGCTGTAGCCGACTGCGACGACAATCGAGGCATTTGTCTGACGGCCCAGCATAGCTGTACGGAATTATTCTGTTCGCATGACTGACTTGTATAGCCAAAGCGACCGGTTGATGACCACTAGATGACGAATCCGAGCGGCGCCTATGCGGCATCCGGCGTTCTGCCGGTGCTGTAGCCGACTGCGACGACAATCGAGGCATTTGTCTGACGGCCCAGCATAGCTGTACGGAATTATTCTGTTCGCATGACTGACTTGCATAGCCAAAGCGACCGGCTGATGACCACTAGATGACGAATCCGAGCGGCGCCTATGCGGCATCCGGCGTTCTGTCGGTGCTGTAGCCGTCTACGATGACAATCGAGGCATTTGTCTGACGGACGCTTTGAATTGGGCTGGGTGGCGAATATAGTTCACACGTTATTCGTTTAATTGCTGCATCTTTCTTATCTTGATCTTCGTCGCATGGATTTAATCGTTGGTCGTGTGTCGTTAATGTTCTGCAGGTGGAAGACGGTTTGTCCAATGGGCTGTTTGTGTTGCTGCAACACACTGCAAAACCTTCCATACCTGAAGCTATCCCCACTCAGGGCGAGAATGGCAGTGCGGTGCAGCAAGCCGAGGTTGTGCATAATGGTTTGCGGGAGCAGTCTCCTTTGGACTGGCTTCCTGAATTGGCATCCCAGCTGGCGCTCCAGGTATGTGTGCCCAGTCGTCACTGAAATGTGAATTTCTGTTTTATCAGGATGCCTGCTATTTCCTTCCACTTAAACAGTGGTGGGCGAGGCCAGTGATGACAAAATATCCATTTTGCACGTCAGTCTTAGATAAGTTGTGCTGACTACTTTACTACGGTTGCTGAGGCCTCTTCAAGACCTACCTAACCCCCTCTCTCGGACATCCATCGGTGTTTTGTCGAAATCACAAGAGGGTTGTTTCGTTGTTCCATGCAGGTGGAGCTTCCTGTTCGGCTGGCATGCTTTTCTCGTATTATGGAAATGGCCATGAGTGCTAGTAGCCAGCAGGCACACAAGGCTTTCCCCCGCACGGTTGTCGTTTTTGTTACTGCTCAGCTGAAGGTGAGGACGCCTCTCTGGATTGTATCGTTCAGAAATCTGTTTGTAGGACAGCCATGCATGTTACGACCTACTCCCGTCGTGTCATCCGATAGCTTGCATTTCCCATGATGGCCGATGATTTAGCCAATTGTTACACACACTGATGTGGTGACCCTACGGGGCTGCCGCAGCGGGTGATGATAAAATTAGCGGATTTCTCTGAGGCCACACTTGCAGTTCGTCTGCCTGTCCATGCGCGTAGACGCGTTTTTCGCTTCATGCTGTTGCACGTGAACCTTTGGCCGATGATTTAGCCAATTGTTACACACACTGATGTGGTGGCCCTACGGGGCTGCTGCAGCGGGTGATGATAAAATTAGCGGATTTCTCTGAGGCTACTTCGGTTCACGCGATTTCGAATTTGTCCACGGTCATTTCCACAGAAGCTACTAGGCCGCCTTGCAATGATTTTTGCATTGCAACTGCTTCCTTTGCTACTCTTGCAGCTCAAGGTTGCTGTGGCGGCTGCCAGTGCCTCCTTCCGCCGTCCCGATCCCGATCCCGCCTTGGACATGGGCTGTCGCCGCCTAATGGAAGCTGCGTTATCGCAAATGCAAGTGCTCCAGCCCGATTACGCAACACCGGCGCTTGATCTTTCCGGTTCCGGGCTTCAACACGCGGTCCTGTCGGCCAGTCGGGGGCTATATGCCATGTTTGCGGCGCTTCAGGGCGTTATGGCCTCTGACACGTACCTGCAATCTCTTGTAACGCTACTGGAGCACACTGCCGACAAAGTCAAGAGGCGCGCGCTAAAGCTCTTCACGGACAAGGTTCGGGGTGTGCGTTTCGACATCCAAGACCAAATTGAGCTTCCGCAACGTGTCCGCAACGCGAAGTTGCGCCAGGCCAGCGATGCAGCGGGCCGTGCTTGTGCCATGCTGCCGTCGCTGCTCCAGGGCTCGTCCAGCCATGGCGCATCGCCGCTGACGCGTCAGCTTGCGCTTGTAGCGCTGGCTACTATTGCGACTGAGTTTGGATCGCAGCAACAAGTGGCGCTCCTGGCAAGTGTTCCGGTAGTCCTAGCAGCTACGAAGGATTCGCACGCCAGTGTTCGCGCAAGTGCGCTGGCTACAGTGGCAGCTTTCGTAGATGCGCTGAAGGCGCAACTGGTGCCTGTACTGCCGGCAACTGTGTCGGCGGCGGTGGCGGCAGCAGACTCAGCCTGGGCACGGCTGGCACGGGCTGGTGTTGGACCGGAAAACGGGAGCGTCGATGCAGCAATGGGGGATCCTGCGTATTGTGTTGGGAATCTGTCGTCGGATATGGATGAGCTTAGTGAAGACAGTGATTCGGCGATGCCAGCCTCACGGCGAAAGCGTAGCACTGCAGGCGACGCAGCCCTGGAGCTGTCCAGCGCGCTTGCCTGTCTGAACGCGCTCGTGGAGAATATGGGTGGTTTCCTCAGTCCGCACCTTCCGTCCATCCTGGCGATCTTGCTGAACCCCCATGTGTTGGCGTGCACGGCTGCCAGCTGCGACAAATTTGCTGCCAGCATTCGTGCACGCCTTCCGACGGCAGTGGCACCTCGGCTTTTATTGCCAGCGTTATACGAAAGGTTTGAGCCGTGCATCGCTTCAGCGACCGACGCTGAGCCTGGCGCGGCAGCAGTTGCTGCTGCGCCGACAGTGTCGCTGCTGAATATGGTGGCGTCGGCTGCCATTTCAATGGAATCGAAGATAGCGGCGCAAAATAGCGAGTCCATGTTCGCCTTCTTGTTGAGCGCACTGGATGTTCGCCAACGGCACCCCAAGGCTCTTGGTGTGCATGGGGACTTCGCGATTAACACTGTCGAAGACGCTGCTATTTCTGCGGTGGTTGCACTAGTGATGAAGCTCAGCGAAGTGCGGTTCAAACCACTTTTTCTTCGGCTGTTGGAGTGGGCGTCAACAGTCACGGTGTCGGAGGCCCCTGGTGCAGGAGGCGAGCCTTCGTACCTAGGCCGAATGGTGGCTATGTTTGGCGTCGTCAACGCGCTAGCAGACAGATTGCGCTCTGTACTGGTGCCATACTATCGCTACCTGCTGGACCTATGTGTACAACATCTGGGTGGTGCTGATGGCATGGACGGCAAGGGCGCACGCAGCAAGAAGAAGCCTCGGCGCAGTGCAGCTGCTTCTGTCGACGCAGCGGCAAGCTATAATGACCAACAGGTCTGCTTGGCTTGGCTGCTTCGCCTGCGGATTATCCGCGCGCTGCACCGCTGCTTTAACCACGACTCCGTCGGCTTCATCGACAGCGAGCGCTTCGCACGGCTGCAGACACCTCTGGTTAGTCAGTTAGCTTCTGAACCTCCTGATGTAGTGACGGCCTATCTGCGCTCTCCCCAGCACGAGGATAAGGACTTGTCAGCATATGTCATCCTGGGCGCGTCAACTCGAATGTACACTGCGCCCGATGGCGCAGCTTCGCTTGGTCCGTTGGGTTCAGCCGCGGTTGGTTCGCTGCTTGCAATGGCTGTGGCGGTAAACAATGACGCGCTGTGGAAGCCGCTAAATCACGCAACGCTTATGCTGACGCGTAATGCTAATCCAAGAACTCGTGCTCTGGCATTGGAGGTGATTGCCCAGCTGGTGGAGCGGCTGCGGGAGGAGTATTTGGTGCTGTTGCCGGAGGCTTTGCCCTTTTTCAGTGAACTGCTTGAGGATACGGACCCGGGGGTGGCGGCAAGGGTTCGGGAGGTGCTGACGCAGCTCGAGGAAATCAGTGGAGAAAAACTTGACCAATATCTGAAAATTTGATGATTCGATTTGCTTGAATATCACTGTACATTCATCAATCTGCATGCCGGCAGTTCGGAAATATGCATGTCCTGTCCATGAGATTATGTCTGTAGCAGGAATCGTACCGCGATTTGAAATGTTTGACACTGTAAATCGATCATTGTTTGGTATGTTGCAATGAATTCTTTGATAAGAACTACACTCGGACACAAACCAGGTTGTCCATTTGTTACCGATTTAAGAAATGACACAAACCCGGTCCATTACCCACTCCACCCAACCTCTCTCCGCAGCACTGACAAACTCGCACGTGATGCATCCTTCATTTGGCGCACCCACTGTTGCACGTATGTTATAACGCCGTACTAATTCCTCAATTGCGGGCCGTAGTTTTGGCACACCGCCGGGGCTGTGCAGCCCGCGGCCAACCACCAACACCAGCCGCGACGTACCCGCCTCGCGTCCGCGAGCAAGCGCCTGCTCCACCGCCGCTACAGCTTCCGTCACTCGCAATCCATGCAGGTCCAGAAATCCGGACCTCCTGCTATTGCGCTGGAGAATCAGAGCTGCAGCCTTCGCATGAGCCTGGATACTCTAACCAGTAGGAAGAGTGACAGAGAGGGAAAGGACAGTCTACTGCAAATGCGGTTACAACTTCTAGAAATCTAGAAGCGTGCGCCAAAACCACACCTGCGCTGCGTACTCCTTGCCCTTATGAGATAGCTCCTTAGCAAGCTTGTAGTCACCCGCAGTGTAGGCTGCCCTGCTGGCGGTGAATGCATCATGACGAGCCCTTGCCAGCTCAACGCCTCGCTGCCTCCAGTCCTGGGGGTCGGTGCTGTCTGGGATAATATTGGAGAACTCGCCATTGCTGCCTGAGGACTTGCCAATGCTGCCTAATGACTCGCCATTGCTGCCTGAGGACTTGCCAATGCTGCCTAATGACTCGCCATTGCTGCCTGAGGACTTGCCAATGCTGCCTAATGACTCGCCATTGCTGCCTGAGGACCTGCCACTGCTGCCTGAGAATGCGTTGCCCATGCCTTAGGCCGCTTAAGGACTGGGTCACGGGGTTATAGTCTCTTTGACGAAGCCAGCCACAATGTTCACATTGAGAAGCCTGAAAGAGGAGAGTGAAGAGGGATGGACAACACCGTAGATTGGGGAGAAAAGCTGTGTGTGGTTGCCGGGTTTGCCCAGGAAGACGAGGTGCGCAAGAGGAGAGGAGGAAAACGACGTGAAAGATGACGTCATGCTGGAGGTGTAGGTTTTATGGGAGGATCGCAGAGAGGTAAAGTATTGACGCGGCTATTTATTGCGGGACGGGCGAAAAGGGCGCCAAACCTTTGAAGGGCTTACCGCACGCTATGAGCTAGTGGTACCTTGTCCTTCATATACACAGTAGCCGGCTGCTTTTCTGCTGAGCCCTTGTTGATAGCTCCTTATGTCCCGGGTTCTACCGTTTCAACAGGAGGGCACGCGCAATAAGCATTGCCAACTTTTGTTTCCTTCCGCCCTAGTCTCCTCCACCGACATAAAACCAATCAGGCGCAAAGCATTATTTTGCCCCTGGCTCCGACGGTGCCGTATTTTGGACGATAATCGCTTTCCATTCGTCAGTCGCCTTCCAGAGACTGGTTTTCATATCCTCGTGTGCAATTTGGAAAGCAGTTATCTGCTGGAAGGCACTTGAAAGCCTTGAAGTACGTCATACTAGTTTCGGTTCGTCGCGATGGGTGCTAGAAGCGCCGAACGAATGATGCCACCATTAACCCAGACTGCCTCTGAGGCTCTATGGGGCCGTTCTTTTTCAGCAACCAGCAGCCAGACAACGTCATCGCGTGTCGACGATGAGGACGTCGTGGTGCTTCTCAGCGACGAGACGGCTGCTAGTGAAGCTGCGCCATTACTTTCTCATGACGCTGTGAAGCATTCAATTTGTGGTGGAGTTTCGGGTGCCCTAGCTAAGACCTGCACAGCGCCGCTGGCCCGCCTGACGATTCTCTACCAGGCGCGCATCACAGAGCCTCCCAATTATAGCCGCTACTCACATACCTGCCGGTATGGCCGCTTCAAGTTAACCACTAGTCGCGCTTCGCTCTACACAGGTTAGAGGCCTTTCAGTACCTGGTTCCGTCGCCCACGGGCAGCAGATGGGCGTGCTTGCAGCTCTTCGCCACATTACAGCCACGGAGGGTGCCTGGGCGCTATGGAAAGGCAACTTTATTACCATTATTCACCGTATCCCTTACTCCGCCACCAACTTCCTTACATACGAGTACACGAAAGCGAAGCTCCAGGGGCGGTTACCCAATGGGTCAGCGCGAGCCTGGGTGGCAGGCGCCGTGTCGGGTCTCGTCGCATGCACAGTGGTACGCGGGCAAAGGTCGAGATGAAGGGGTCTTGTCGCGCCTCTGCCTTCCTAGCTCTCTTCCTCTCGAGCCTCCAGTAGTAGTTGTTCCTAACCTTAACAACGATCAATCAATTACGGAAGTCGTGTCGTTCGGGTTACCGGAATCCATCTGGAACGGAACTTAGTTTGGTTGTGCGGCCCCAATTGCCGTACACCATGTACGCGCTGAGCTCATGATTATCACGCTTGGGCTTTCTTTAGTTTTTGCAATCCCTTCGGCCCCCCGCCCCTTCCTCCCGCGTGGGCATGAACACCTGGACCTCTACATAGGCTTATCCACTGGATCTCCTGCGCACCCGCATTGCAGCGGACATGTCCCCCAGCAGCGGCAGCAGCAGCAGCAGCAGCGGGGGTATCAGCGCCGGCGGTCCTCAGCATCCGCGCCCTCAGGCGCAGCCTCAGGTGCGCCACATCCCCACTGCCCTGCGCCAGATCCTCACGGAGCGCGGTGTCGCGGGGCTTTACAAGGGACTTGGCGCCACCCTGGTGCAAGTAGTGCCTGGGCTGGCCTTCAACTTCTGTTTCTATGACACGTTCAAGCACCTGGCGTTGAAGCACCAGCAGCACTACCAGCTGCAGACGCTGCACAGGCGGCAGCACCACCCGGAGCAGCAGCAGCAGGGTACGGCGGGGGAAGCCCCGGCGGCGGACACCAGCTGCGTGTCACCTCTACCACATGGGAGCCAGACTCACCTTCACACTCAGCAGCAGCAGCAGCAGCAGGGGCAGGGGCAGCAACAACAATACCAAATGCAGTGGTATCGACACTTGTGGCAGCTGGCTGGTCTAGGTAGCAGCAGCGGAAGCGGCGGCATAGCCGGCCATGGACAAGGCTGTAGCAGCAACTGCTGTAGAAGCTGCTGTAGCAGCAGCGGAGGCGCCGGGAATAGCGAGGAGGGACCTCAGGCACCAGAACTTGGAGGTACAGACACGGCTGGTGCGGGCGCTGCGAGGAGAGCAGCAACCGTTCCAGTGTCTCTTTCGCCGCTGGCCTGCGCCGCGTGCGCCTGTCTGTCCGGTCTCTGTACGTCCACCCTCACATTCCCGCTGGACGTGGTGCGGAGGCGGCTGCAGGTAGGCAGCTGCCTGGGAGGGGAAGGGGGAGGGGTGGACGTCCGGAAAAGGATATTGGAAATGCTACTCGTAGGACGGGTGGGGACCTGGAGGGGGAACGAGGTGGAGAGCTACGGGGACAAGGATGGGCCCGAAAGCACGTACTCCTTTAGGTCCTACAGTCAGTCAGTCTATGGCACCAAGACAATTCAATCAACATCTTCCTTTCAGCTCCTGGGTGACGTCCCTAACGTCACGTCACCTCATGTTATGCCATGTGCGCGCATTTGCGCTGCACTCCGCCGCTGACCTTGTCCCCTCCTTTCCTTTTTTGCAACATGACATCGGCTGTTTTCCAAACTTGCGCATCATGATGAGCGGTAATACGGCAGGTGTACGAGCGTGGCGCGCTGGGCCGGATGCGCTACCTTGACGTTGTTAAGGCGGTGTATGCGGAGGGCGGTGTGGCGGCCTTCTACCGGGGGTTGGGACCGGAGTTTGCCAAGGTGCTCCCGGGCATGGCCATCGCCTTCAGCACCTACGAGAGCCTCAAACGCCTCACGGGTGCTGCTTGAGCTTTCCATGATGCGAGGTCCTGAGCACATGACGTGATGAGCTGCTGACGACCTGGGGGTGCCGAACCCCGGGGGGTACGCGGGGACCTGACTGCATGGGGCTCTTTTTCTCTCTCTGGACACCTGGGGCCCCTGGGGGGTGCCGGGGAAAGTCGGAGACCCAGCGTGGGCTCAGGAATCAGGGCAGCCTGAGCACATTAGCGGCATCATCCATCGCAGGAGGAGGAAGAAGCCCCTTTAGCAGCGCATGTAGGCTGTTGTTGATGGGGGGTCGGATACTGTGTCGTTGCCTCTCTGCGGGGTTTTGTGACGTCGGGTTGTTGGAGGCTAAGTTCGAGCTCTGGGCTGGTGTAAAAGTCAGGAACGCTCTGTTGGCCTTGTTGTTGCTGTATCTCTTAATTGCTGCTGATGATGATGATGAGGAGGAGGAGGAGGAGGCATTTCATGTTCATACTTAGGCCCTGTTGGGTCAGTTCGTGGCGATACCACCACGCTGCATATGATCTGATGAACGAATGAATGAATAAGTGAAAGCTGTCGTATGCTCCATTGAAGCTATGTGCGTGTTCTCCCCTGCGGTTGGCAAATCGCGGGCGTTACAAAACTGATTTGGTTGCGCGCTGCCATTCCGTTGGCTGTGTGATTTCGCATCCATGCGTCTGCATGTGTCCGTCCGCCGGCCGTCTTTGTGCCATGTCAGTCCGCACCCCGTGTCTGCTCTACTGCGACATTCTGCTGGTCGGTCTCAGCATTCGGGGGTATAACAGAACTGATGGATAGCAGACCTCGTGGTGCGACACGCAACCGCCAAGCTGGCGGCATAGGGCGACATAGGGTGGGCTGGTGCTCCGCTTGGCCGCACCCGCAGCAGCTGTCACATCCGCGTCCAGCTGCGACAGCTCCCTATCGTCAGATCTGTTTGTGGTCTGTTCCTGTATGCGGCTATTGCTGCGGCTGTACGTCAAGTATAGCCTCCTGCTGGCAGATCTGTGTATTGGAAGGAAGGTTAACTAGGGCCGAGTTCCCTAAGGAGGGGCCCCGGGAGGTCATTTACGGTCTGAGAGATGCTGTAATAGGTACGAGAGGCTGTTAAGAGAGTGGCCTTGTTGAAAGGTGTGTTGGCAAAGGCTTACGAGGGGGTGTTGAGTGAGTGCCTGAAACGGGAGGGGGAGATGTGCGATGAGTGGGATCGGAGCTCCTGGCGCATTGCTTCTGTGATGACTAAGGAGCGCATTGTTTGCGGCCCAATAGAGACATAAAGGACAGGCAAATGATGACACGGCGAATGAGGAGCAGGTAGGAATGCAGCTGATGACTTGTGTGTGAAGAGTCTTAAAGGAGTGAGAAGGAGAGAACGGCCTCAGCGGTGTGGAGCTCCGTAATGGTGTTTGGTGTCGTTGAGCTCCGCATCGAGGAAAAGGAAGGCGGGTCGAGGCGGGGCGTGACGGCAGTGGTTGTGTGCTTTCCGTGGTCGCGTGCTTTTACGGTTCCCTTGAGTTTGTTTTATTTTTTTCATGTTCGTTGCTGATGAGTTTATCTATGTTCATGATTATTGGTGTCTGTACTGCATGTGTTGTTGGATATGTGTGTTATATGTTGTTGGATAATAACATTCTTTATGTAGGCGCCGGGGTTAACTCTGGCTCGAGCCCTTACGGGAAACTCGCGCCGACTCAGGAGCCGGTGTAGGGAGAGTTGCTGCAAGGGTAATGAGTATCCACTGCATCCATGAAGATGACGTGTATGTGTGTTACGTGGTTGGGGGTGCGTGGCCCCAATACCATCCATACGATCCGGAGACCCGAGGGCCTTCGGCCACATGCAGTTTGTGAAGATGTGATGCGCACTGCGTAAGGATAGGGTTTCCAGGGCACCGGTGAATTGAGTACCGCGATGGACGGGGGAACGGCAGCAGATACCGTCGCTTCGTTTACAGAGGTGGTTGTGTCGACATTGCCAAGTTGTTGCGAGCTGTTTTCAATGTTCTCAACTCACGGCTCCGATTTTCTTTTTCTTTTTGCGACGAATACGAAGCAAGTGTGTAGCCATCTTGCCCTCCTTCAACACACACACACACACACGCGGGTTGTAGTTTGTTATAGTTTCATTCCAATCTCCTCAACCCCCCACACACACAGCGGTCGCACTGCCACTAGCGCGGTGGCTGTATACATACCCGCTCCGGTGTTGTGTTGGTATCCAGCCCGCCCCGGTCCTCCCGCACCAGCCCCTGTGCAGCTGCCCTAACCCGCACCGCCCCGCACCTCCAGCGCAAACAGCAGCCGTAGTACCTAAAACCAGCCGCACCAGGTGCGCCATGCCCAGGGCCACATCAGCCAGCCACAACAAGGTGCCAACACATACAACAACACGGCGAGAGTCCGTACGGGCAAATGCCAGGTCGAGTGAAATGTTGTACTGCTCGTCCTGCTGCCCAGATGATGCTTCACCACACGGCGCCGCAGCTCTTCAGGGCCGCCTCTAGAGTGCACATTCGCGCTGGAGCTGCCGGAGCTGCGCCCAGATGCATCTGCGTCTTTACCCCTTCCCGGCCGCCAGGTGCACAAGCGACCACCTCAGAAGCGACCACTCGATGTTTTTTACGCCTCCTTAACGTTTCCCTCCCAAACCTCCCCCCAATCGTCTCTCTCAGTCTCGTTCTTTTCCCAAACAGACTCCCGCCTCCGAGCTGCTGTCGCCACTGCTCATGATGACATTGATTCGCTGAATGCGGTCCCGGTCGGCCTGTGAAGTGCAGCACACGTCGCAACCGTCCCGCAACATCACTGTCTCCACCACTGCGAAGGGGGGATTCCGCGGGTCGGCAGTCCGGGGAGGGCGTCGGGGTCGGGGTCGGGGTAGAGGGGAGAGGGACGAAGGGGAGTACGGCACGTGTTTGGTTGGACGTTAGTAGTTTTGCTGAAGGGTTTCTCTCTCTCCGGCCCCCACTGAATAACACCCCACTGCATCTCCGCCGTACATCATTCGACAGTTCGTCTGTGAAGTAGCTAGTTAGTTAGTTAGTTGGCTCTTCAGCAGTTGTCTTACGTTTGTTGGAGACCTCAAAGGGGTCGGTGAAGGACGCACGGAAGGCCGCAGCCAGCTCGGGGCGAAGCAGCTCCGAAGCCACAGCCAGAACCACGGAACCCATGTCATCCTCTCCTCGCCTCCGCAACTCCACGTAGGCGCTCGCGGCCGCCTGACCTGCGGGTGTGTGTAGGTGGCCACTCGGCTGTGTGCTGTGTTATGTATGTCTGTGTATTGTGTGTATGCCACGTGGGTAATGACGGGGAGAGTGCGTCCGGTGTTTCATGCGGTGGCGTATTCCCCCTAGGACCGGATGTCACCACCACCACCACCACCACCACCCTGAGGGGTGAGAGGAATCCCCAAATGAGACACCCTCACGCACCCGCAACTGATTGCACGTTCGACCAATGTGCACATTTTATAAATGAGAAGCGAACAAGGGAACGTGAGCGCGCGCAAAGGCAGACTACATACAACAGCATCTCGGAGCTAACCTACCGCTACGTTCCGCGCTGCTGCACACACTGCGCCCGTGGGCCGCTTCCCTCCCTCCCCGCTTCACACCTAGCTGTTTATGCTCCGGAAGCACCGTCCATTCCTCATCAAGCCATGTGGCCATGGCGGTAGCCAACCCTGGTTAGGCAAGAAACACAACGGGGGGCCAGGGAAGCCCCCCAGGGTTGCGATGGTCCCACACGTCTCGCTGCGTAATCCTCGCGGGCCAGGCACCAGGCCATACTAACTGCTCAGGGCGGCGGTCCTCCACTTCCAGCAGCGGTGCTTTATTTCACGGCGATAGCGGGACGCAAGGCCAGGTCTGCCAACGGACGCGCCCCCTGGTGCCACATACATGAGTCTAGGCGCGGCCCATACTCTCCTCCGGGGTAATGTACTACAACCGTATAGGCCGTGGTAGTCAGAAGAGGTGGTATCGTCGTACAGCTCCCAGGGCAGTGCAACGAATTGAATTACGGAGATATTGTAAATGTAAATCACATGAGGGGCAGATTCGCTAGATTTCATGATGAAGGTATGCCGCCAGCGGAAATTCAGGTTACAGCAACCGGGGACCATGGACCACTCGTCATGGTTCCCAAACCCTGGGCGAAGCAAACCCACATGTTCGCTCCGCCTCCAAATCTGCTTCGTTTGCGATAGGCTTCACAACGTAGCTCTCCACGCCGCTGCTTGCGCGTAAGGTTTGCAAACAACGTGGACGAGTGTGCAATTGCGAAAGCAAGGGTTGCGCCCTTACAGAGCTTCGTCGCGCTAGCGTGTTGGTATATCGCGAAAACGTCGTATTCTTTAACATAGTTAATGAACTCTACGCTTTCAGTCCAACAGCTACCTGGAGAGTCGGAGGTTTGAGGAACCGAATGAAGGTACTGTTCACGAATGACCGACCCTATTTGCCTTTTGCTAGCAGAAGGCGATTTTCTTTTTTTTATGTATTTTGGACATCTGTTTTGTAGGCATATAGAGCCGGTCATTCGCAAACTGTACCTGAAGCCTGCTGATGTAATCTGTCGAGCCGATGGAATGTCTTCCTGAAGAATGAATATGCAACCATAAATACATTTAATGGTAGCTCGATGATTAGCGAATGACAACTTGCCAGGCTTTTTTTTTGTGTGTGTGTGTGTGCGCGCCCCAACGGAAAGCCCACCGAACCTCTCTCCCGTGGAGGGGAGAGGGGTATGAGGGGCCCCTGTCCCCTCCTAAGCAGCCAAGAGCCGCAGGTCCGCTAGTTCCACTCTCCTCCCCTGGGGTTGGGAGGTGTGAGCACGTGCACACACTCTCACGAGTCAAGGCTCTGTCATGCATGTTTGCACACTGAGCCTCAAACACACAGCAAGACTCCTCTCCATCCCCGGCCTGATCCAGCTCTTGGGGTGAGGGTTCACTATGACACAGGAAACCCGGAAAACCTGTACGTACCCGACCCCTCCCTATTAAGGCACGAAGCTCAGTCTCTCACCCAACTCTCCCTTGCAGGGAAGCGTGCTGGGTTCAAGAAACTCGTGCTAACCACCTATGGAGTGCACACGACGGGGGGCAGGCACTTGACTAAGTTAGCATCCATCAGTTCACCGTCGGGGCGAGGGATGCCTCGAGGCAGCACCACACCACTCGAGGCAGCACCACACCGGCAAAAGTCCTCGGAACCCCACCAGAAGGCCCATCAGCAAATACTGATAAGCACTTGCACGTCGTTACTAGATGAGGCCTGAGTGAGCTTGTGCGTATGAACAGCTAGATTGCACTGCTCAGACAGACGAAGCCACATAGGCCTCAAGCCACTTCAGCATAGTTGCGCCTGCGATCGGCCATAGCCCGCAGGCGCAGGCGCCACAAATGCGCTGTGTTTACACCCTACAGGCGTAGTTCACGTATGTATTCGCGTAAAAAGAATAATAGAAATTTTGCGAGTTCCTTGCGAGTTGCGAGTTGGATGGATTGACTCAGCCAAGTGTGAGGTCCTCATTTTTGGGGGCACAGCACGGGAACAGGAGCGCCTTATGGAAGCCGAGTACCGGTTATGTGGGGCGTGTTTGAGGGTACTGGCTGGTAACGAGACGGCGCGATATCTCGGGCTACATTACGGCCCAGGCACACAGTTCTCAGCCTGCGCCAAACAGTTACTAGCAGCAGGGAAACGTGCCACGTTTGGCCTCAGTGCCCTGTGTCGGGATAAGAAAATTACTACCCCTAAGCTGTGCATGTCCCTCTATAACGCGCTCGTTGTGCCGGTGTTTTCGTATGGAGCGCAAGTTTGGAGACGACTGATCCCGACGCGTTGGCGGTCTGTGCGCCGTTGGGCTCAGCGCCGGCGCCAAGGTCGGTGCGCACACCCTCTTCGACGCCGGCCAACTGCCTGCCAGTCTGAGCTGAGCTGCTATGGGGCATCTGCAGCGATGGGGCGGATTCTTCAAGCATGTCATAGCCGACGGCGTCGAATGACACCATGTCGTCGCCCTCCTCGCTGTCACTGTCGGAGCCGCTGTCCAGAACACGATCGTTGCGATGTTTGATCATTGTTTCCTACCTAGGGATGGACCACCCTACCAGGCCGCTACCGAGACGGCCATCGTATGGCCGATCGCAAGGCCGTTTCCCGACCTGCGACCTGAGTTCAGCTAAAAATATTTATTCAATAATATTTATTGCCTGCGATGTATGGAGCTTTTAAAATTGCAAAGAATTATCAAGCAGGACCGCCATGTCAAAGCGTCGGAGCGGGCCACTGTTTCTTGCGCTCTATGGCGCTGTTCCTGATCAGCAAATGTAAAGCTATCGATTGAGATTTACTGTTGTAGCGAGATTACTGTTGTCGCACTGGGCGATTCCGTTGGCGGACTCCAGGGAGGCTTCGCACCGTCTTCGGGAGTCCGCGCGGGGGTGCGTGCAATTACGAAAGCAAGGGTTGCGCCCTTACAGAGCTTCGCCGCGCTAGCGTATTGGTATATCGCGAAAACGTCGTATTCTTTAACATAGTTAATGAACTCTACGCGTTCAGTCCAACAGCTACTTGGACAGTCGGAGGTTTGAAGAACCGAATGAAGCTTGCTGATGCAGTTTGTCGACCCGATGGAATGACTTCCTGAAGAATGAATAATGCAACCATAAATACATTTATGGTACCTCCATGATTAGCGAATGACAACTTGTCAGGCTATTCGTACATAGACCACGTACTTTCGTACCAGCGCCACACATCTTTCGCTCAAACGCCGAACTGTTGGCAGCCGGAAGCAGAGCCTCTCCGCATGTCGTAATCGAAAAATAATGGGATCGCCGAGAGCCGTATTAGTATAATATCCCTCGCTAGTGTGTTCACTGCCACCGCTGCCGCATAGCTGTTTCCACGTCCAATTCTTTGGAACCGTCACCCAGCGGCCACTTCGGCACCAACCCACTTTATCTTGACCACATTAGGCAGTGAGTCCTGGACAGTCAGATCTAGTTCCAAGCTCGCAACCATCCACCGCCTCAGAGCCACGGCCTACTTGGGCGCGCGCTCCCCGTGTCCCGTAGCCATCGCACCACTGATGCCTCACAAGTAAAAGGTAGTAAGGCAGTCATAGTGGTGATTATCTCTCGAGGCAGGGGTAGGCTGCCGCCGAATCACGCACGGCTGACCGGTACAAGGTATAACGCTGAGTATCGAGTAATCCTAAACGCCTCGTAAGAAAGGCTTTTGCCGCAGCTGTCACCGACCCGGGAGGACGAGGGGCCATCCGGGGCCAGCACACCAGTAGGGCCTCGCGCCCTCCAGAGAGCCACGCATCCAGGTGAACAGCACCGAAACCAGCACTAGCAAGACTAGAGACCTCCCTAAGGGACCCACAACCCGTAGGAGTACGGCCGCCAGTCAGCATCACCAACACGCTGCTCACCTAGCGTACGGAATCGCTATTGCCATGTCAGGGGACTACGTGATAGACCACCCCAGCCCACGGTCAGGGCTTCTCCTACACCCACCGCCTGCCGCAATCCGCTGCCTAACCCACCACCTTAAGGTAAGGGTGAATGGCGAGGGCGCTAGAATCATGTGCAAAAAGCAAAGGTTTGAGTACCGACGTCCAATGCGATATGGAGGGGCTGGAGGTCTTTCATCCCCAGCCCCAGCCCAAGCCTAAGCCCGAGGGGAAGGCTTAGTGCTCGTCCGGTCCGTGCCATCCAAAACCCCAAAGCTACCAAAGCACAGGACTCTCACTCCGTCGCTCCGTCACGCCCTCCCCTTCCCCCTTCTCCTCCTCCCCGGCTGCCCCCACATGTCACATGCCACAAGCCACCACCATGCAGGTTAAGCTGCAAACGCCGCAAAGGCCAACATCACCCGAAGCCTCACCGCGTGATGACGTTACCTCTTCCCTGCAGCGGGTGCTCTATCCGGTCTTCTCAAGCCAACTCCTCAAACGTTCCTTTTTATTCAATCGTCACCGCTTTCCTCACCATCATCGTCATCTTCGTCATCATCATCGCCCTCCGTGTCGCAAACCCCGTCCGCCGCAACCACGCCACCATCCCGTCCCGCCTTGTGTCGCCAAGCACCCGCCCCTACACCCGCTGGCCCCGCCCCATCCCTGTCATCCGCCCCGCCATCCAACCCTGCCTCCGTCGCGACGCCGTTGCACCACTCCCCAGACGAAACCATCGCGCGCCGAAGCTCAAAGTCCCGATCGTCCCATGGAACACTCACCCCAAGTTGCGGGTCAAGCGGCATGAGCGGCATGAGCGGTTCAAATCCCCCTCGGTGCGTTAGCTCCTGAGCCACACGCGCCATGACGGCCGAGTCAGTCGAGGGTTGCAGCTGCTCTCTAATCTTCCGGGTGAAAGAGGCGGAGGGCTTGGCAGCGGCGGCCGCCGCCTTGGCTGCCGCTGCGGCGTGCCCGCCCCCTCCGCCGTCGGACGCAAGGGCTGCCGCTGCCGCTGCAGCGGCGGCTTGCTGCTTGGTCTTGGCTGCTGCTCGTATTGCGGCGTATCGGGGCTTGAAGCGTTCACGCATGCCCAGCAGCGACATCAGGTCCTGAACACAAGAAGAGGGCAGGGAAGGCGGGGAATTACAAACGGGAGGAATGCAGAGGGGGCATAGAAATATAGGTGACGCTAACTGACATACTAACCAACTACGACGAACGAAGGAGTAATAAACTGCCACAGAGCCGCATGTGTGTGTACACACAAATAAACCCCGCTGTGCACGTGCAAGTCCGCATGTACCGCTCTCCCTCTCTCACCTGCACCATGCCGTACTTTTGGTCGTGTATAAGTTGCTCCACGCGCGGATCCTCATGCTCCACCTGACATGAAAGCACGCGGAATGGAGTATGCACGTTTGCGTGCAGCAGGGGGCAAGGCGCCACGGGTAGGAGGAGAAAGAGGAGGGGAAGGTGAGTGATGAATGCGAAGAGCAGCACCGCGGAAAAGGGCTTCAGGCCCTCCCTAACCCCATGCAAAGTTCACATCTCCTCGGCGGCTGGACAACGGCGAGGGTGAGCAGTAACACAACATCACTGTAGTGCGCTTCCCGTCTTCCTCCCCACGCATGTTTTCACCGCTAGTGCACTCCTGCCCGACCCCTCCTTCCCTCCCCCCGTATTCCTCCTCCACCTGCAGCGAGGGTGTTCCATTGACCTCCAGCAGCCAGGGGTGCAGCTGGTCATCCACCAAGTAGTCCAACCCAACGACCTGGCATTAGCAGGAGGGCGGGAAGGGATGGAAATAACCGCTCATACAAGTAGCAAAAGGTTAGGGGGAGGGTGAAGAGGAACCACAGACGAGTGATTGTAGTAGCTGGTACACAGTACGGCACACATAACGTCTACAAATACGCGCTAAGCGCTCCACCAGCATCCCGAGAGGCCTTTTCAGCGAGGCCAGCCACTGCAGTGGTGCTGCGGAGCAGGGAGGGTGTCGAGGTTACTGCAATGGCGGCAGGGGCGGCGGGAAAGCCCGGTCCCCCAATTCCCCCTCCCCCTCCTCACACCCTCGGCCCCTTTCTCCCCCTGGCTTCCTCACGTACCTCGCATGTCATACCACTGGGGCACTTGAGCGCCTCGTGGTCGGACTGAAGCGGGTGGGGGGGGGGGGGAAGCGGGGAGGGGGCCAGGAAACACGGGAAGCATGAGGTGGAGATGCCGGCGCCGGGTAGGCCAGGAGGGCAGAGCCCGAGCAGACGGTCAGGGACGGGGTTGGGGGCTGGGGAGGTGAATGAGGTCGGATTGTGTCTCACTCACAGCTGTCCACGTGGCGTCACACACTGCAGCCCAGTGGTGAGGGAGAGGGGCAGCGGGACCCGACACACCAGGACTTCCCTCTTGCTGTGGTGTCCGTTTTCCACCCTCCTTCTCCCTCCCCTCCTCGCCCTTCCCTCCCTCCTCGCCCCCCGCGCAGCACCTTGATGTGTTTGAGCGCCGCCGCAATGACCAGTGCACTGTTCCGCTGCACCAGCCGCCACATCTTGCCGTACTTTTCCGTGCCTGCAGGTACGAAGGTCCATAACAGCCGCAGGGGGCCGAGGCAGTGAGACGGGGCGTAGCGTGGAACGCCCCGGTCCGCAGCGTCACGATGGGCCCCTGCCAGACGGATAGCGCTAACGGAGTGGAGAGCCTTGCCGGTGTGGATGCTACTTCCCGCAGCAGCAGAATTAATACAAACCTCCACCCGACGGTGTTCAAGCAGACGAGCATGTGTGGAAGTCGCCAGTGGTGGGTAACAAGAACATGGCCAGAGGGCAGCAAGGGGACAGTAACCAGATAAAGGCTAGCAGCTGGACGCACCAGCCGCCAGGTATCCCAACTTACCCACCAAGCGACGTACTAAATAACGTGGCACCTCTCTAACTCATCGCGGTGCACCCCAAGCCCCGCTGTCGAAATGCCGGCAGTTGTCTTCCCCCTTACTTCCCCCTCCCACCGCAGCGTCTTGTCAGTTGAAATGTAAGCTTCATGCATGTAGGAGTTTCCCCCCTACCAGCCCCATATGCGCCCTCCACGCACCCAGGTGGGCCTCCAGCTGTTGTAAGCTCCACACGGTTCCGTCCATATTCTGCGCATAATTGGTGATGTGGCCGAGTGCCACGTCACCTGCTTCCGTACGCCAACTGTTGTTGTCGTACCTGTACAGCATGGGCACGATCACAATCAGGAAGACATGTTATATGCACGGATGTATGTGTGTCTTTCTTCTTCATCATCTTGTCCCCACCCTGCTTGCGGTTGTGGGCTCCCAAATGAGCGCGTATCCCAACGAAGCCGTTGCGTGTGTCTGTCTGTCTGTATATATGTAGGGAATATAGGACATCCGGGGATGGCACCAAGGCCGGTTGGGGCCCCTTATCCTTCTGAGCACTTATAGACTCGTAAGGTACTTGCGTGTACGGTACGGTCCTGCCGTAGCGCTTACAACCTGGCTACTGTTGCTGTTGCTGCTGCGCGTATCCTACTCCTGCGCACACCGCACACCGCTTCATCATTACCTCCCGCGTCCCCACCCACCCATCCACCCGTCCATGCAGCTGCTCACCCGTGTGTGCTGAACAGCACCAGTCCATTGCTGTGCAGGTAGGCCCGCAGCGGGTTGAACCCGGTCACCGCCACCCACACGCGGATGCCGAACTTGCGACCGTCCACTAGCAGCGGCCGGTCAACGTAGCGCTGGGCCAGCACGTACGGCTTCTGACTCGGCCTGCGCAATATAGGTGTCGCACATAAGTATATACATGCATACATACGGATGATTCGAAGGGGGCACAGGCGGGCCGCAGTCCTGGTCCCCCCCAACCTGTCAAGGCAGCAAGCCCACCGGGGCACCCAGCCCAACCCAAGTTAACCACATACGCGGAGACCTACACGGTTGCCTATGGTGATGGAAAGGTGATGGAAAGGTGGTAGGCGGAAAAAGGGGGCTCTGGAGTACTATCCGGAGTATGAGGGACCCACGGGGCTTCGTGGTGTGTCCCCCCGATGGAGGATGCTATCCCCTTGCCCCCCACCACCACCGCTCTACGGTGACATAGCTGGAAGGAGAGGTGCCGGCAGCCCCCCGCCATGACACCGCGTGGCATATGACACTCGGCGCCACGTTACACAGCCCCGCACCTGCTCCTTTCGCTCCCTGGGGGCCCCCATGCCCCCCTCCCTCTGCCCCATAACGCCCGGTATATTGCCCCGCTGGAGGCCCCTCTCAAGATCTCGGGACGTGTTCGAAACTTCGGACCCCATCCGGGTTCATGGTGGTCCTAACTCAGTTTGGCCTCCCGACCCGACCCGACCCGACCCGACCCCATTTCCAAGGATCACACACAAACACACAGAAACAGTCAAGAAGTCAAGATGTTCTTCCCCACCTTCTCCGCGGCCTGCTGGCCTCCAGCGCCGCCGCATCCAACGGCACCAGCTTCAGCCCCTTGCCAAGGTGCTGCGCCGTCTTCAGAATCCACAGCTCCCCGGTACGAGAAGCGACAGCCGACGATGCTCCCGCCGCGGCAGCCTCCGTCGGCGCAACTGCCGCTGTCGCCTCCGTCGCCACGTCAGTAGCCGTGGCTGCGACGGCGCCTGCTGTCCGCTCCTCCACTGCTGGCCCTGTGGCAGCAACCCCGTGTGCAGCCGCAGCCGCACTCGTAGCGGCAATGACGGTAGTGGCAGTCGCCGGCGCTGTAGCTGCGGTGACCGCATGAGCTGCCAGCTTGGGTAGCTCCTCCGGTAAGCTGAACGAGTGCGGCACAATGTCCCAGGCGAGGGACTCTCCAAGGGCCTCCTTCAATGTGGCGGGCAGGCGGCGCTGCGGGGAAAACAGGGAAAGCGTAAGAAGGTGAGGAAAATGGACATGCGAGCCTATTGCAGCCCTATTATGAAGCACGTTCCCGCGCCACCCATATTGCGCGATGCCAATGGTTGGTGTAACCCGTCCCATGCCTCCAGTAGTCAGCCGGGCCAACCCCTTGCCGCTCCTGCAGCAGCTTGCCTTCTTGGTGATGCTCATAAGTCCCGGGCATGCCGAAACCAGCTGCCCTGGCTTGAGGTGGGGAATGGCCTTGAGCGCCAGGCGGGCAGGGGCCCACAGGAAGTCCCAGTCGCCCGGCCGCTGCCAGCCAAGGGGTCCCGGGATGGGCGCGGATTTGGGGTAGCCACCGATGCGAATGCCGCCTGGAGAATTGGGAGGAGAGGTGAGATGGGATGTTGAAGGTGTGAACTGTAAGATTATGGACATTGGCAAGCGGGGGTTCCCGGCGGGATGAGGGATCCTTCTGCGGAAAATGGCAAAGCTCTGCGCACGATTCCTCTTTCCTGCGACGCCACCGGAAAGGGGACCACGCTGCTGTAAGCTATGTAGGCAGCCCCGCGGCTTTAGGGGCCCTATTTAGGCCGAGGAGATAGTAGTTGTCAGGAAGGGTAGGCAGGGGGTGGAGATGCGGAAGAGACAGTGCCAAGTCCGCATGGCCAGACTTGCAAGTTTCGGATCCTCTCCACGTTAGTAATTGAGTATGCTGTGCCAATGCCTCCACTGGTTTTGATTCGGTGCCCCGATAGCTTTGAATTTACCGTTTTCAAACAACGCCCGCTGCACGATGCAGCGTTCTCCGCTTCCCTTGAATCGCCGTTCCTCGTGCCAGAATCTAAAAGTCCCTTTGTTTGCGCTGGAGCTGGTGCTTGCCGTAGGGACCTGGCAGTGAAATGTCACGAGTTCAGTAAATGCGGCCAGACACTCACGAAGCTGCTTGATACACCATACCTCCTGGCCTTCAGAAGGAATCGGACTCCCGACCGCGGACAACGGGTGGCGAGGCATGGCTGCTCCGGCGCCGACGCCAACGCCCTCATGCTCAAGTTTTTGCCGCTTGGAAGGCATTGTGCTGTCCGTCTTTGAGATTACGCGGACAGATATGTCCAGGGCCCTAGGCCGATAACGAAGTAAAGGTGACACGGTAGGAACCGACCTTAAGGGTAATGGTCCCGCACGCTGCATGTCGGGGCTGTGAAATAAAGTTTATCATGCTATCTTGGTATATGGATTTAACTGCGAAGTTTGGGCGTCCCATCTTCGCGCCAAGCAAAAATTGGCGCGATGAGATTTGCCCACGCTCCTCAGGAAAATAATATCTGCTTGTAGGCAAAAAATAATTGACGATTGGCTACAGAGCATATAAACCTCTTTGTATCGTTGTTCGCGTGTGTTTGTGCAAGCCACAGGCATGAGTTAGTTGATATAGCGGAGCCAGCGTTGGTACCGTAATGCGTCTTATTACGCCCGGAATACGCCCCCGACTTGATACGCTTAATACGCATGGCGGATACCCTGAGAAAACGCTGGCGCGCTGGGCGTATTTTTTAGGAGTAATACGGACAGTTAAGTTTCGGAGCATAGCTCCACGCAGCAGTCGTTTGGTAATAAAGGCTTTGGATCTTGCTGTATAGTTCATAGCGTGATGTTAGCTTTGCATGCTTTGTAAGTTAGAAGGCATTGCCAATCCTGGGGCATCCTGAGGCACTGGCGATGATGGTAAGTCCCATGGGAAGGGCTGCCATCTAGCTGCCATCTCGGTGTAGGCATCCACATGCAAGGGTCAGCTGATGGCAATAAAAAGGACATAGGTGCGTGTATATAGGGATTGCTAAATCGGCAAGGGGAGCTTTATGGACAGACAAGCTAAAACGCAACCCCATAGCACGCACCCGACGGCAAGTACTTCGGGTGCAGCGAGTAGATGAAGTCCAGGAAGTTTCGGGTCCTTAGCAACGCGGAAGGAGATGTTGTTCATATAGAACACCTTGGCCAGCTTCCAGTTCAGTTCCGCTTGCAATTCCGGGACTCGCTCGTGTCGCAGAACTGCAGCCCTCCGGTCTTGCCCTTCCCAAGGGACTAGCCCACCGGTTTCGACGCCCCTTGCGAGCACGTGAGGTTGCCGGTCAAGATAACGACCGGTTGGGTTATAGCTAACCGGTCGGTTTACAGACCCTTTTATGCCCTAGGGCCAACGCTGGCCCGAGCGGCTCGTGTGCAATGCCACGCGCACAACACTGTGGGCCGTACACGGCCAAGCATACTAGCTTCACTGACGATATAGCCTCAGCTAGCGCACAAAACTATATGTTTTCCAGCAGTATTTACTGGATGGATGGCAGGTATTTTAACCATTATCCATCAGCGGACAGCACACCACCAGCAGACAACATTTTCCCACACATGAGGGAGGACATCCAGTCCAGCCAAACCAGAAACGCCTTTGGAGGTCCTTCCCGTGCCCGCCACGGCTGCAACAGTCGGCACCAGCCCAATGTCAAGCTTCATCAGGCCGTACAGAATAACAACGGGCGAGCGACATGATACACAATGCCGGGTCGGCGGCTAGTGATGCCACCTAGGGGCCAAACAGATTTCTAATGTCCTATACGGCATAATAACGGCAAATCCTTAAAGCGCTAAAATCCCCAAGAGTTTCACGGAGGGCCGCTTACCGCCTGCCTATCTGATCACCTATCTATCTGTCCGCCTCTTTGCCGGTCATCCTATCTGCCTGTCTGTCTGTCTGTCTGCCTGCCTCTCCACCTGCTTGCCCCTGCCTACTTGCCTACCTGTCTACCTGCTTGCATGCCTATCTGCATGCCTATTTGCCATCACACTTCAATGCGGCAACCGAACAGCACAAGCCAGGGGGTCACAGCTCTGGGGCGACACCAACCCTGGAGCCCTCGAAACGGCTCCCTAGCCGCCTGCCCTGCCCTGCCCTGCCCTACCCTGCACTACACTACACTACACTGCACTACACTACACTACACTGCACTACACTGCACTACACTGCACTACACTGCACTACACTACATTGCACTACACTGCATTGTCCCCCATGGCCCCCATTAACCCAGGCCGCGGACGACCAGCACGACAGAAGAGCCGGTGGGGTGCTAGCTCCGCCGCTGGGTGGGTCAATGAGGATGCCAGCCCTTCCGTACGAAACTCAGACCTTGGTACTACAACGAGATCCCAAACCGCACAAAATCAGATGATGCGGAAAGATGCTATGAAATATCTATAGATGCTCTCCACAAGAGTGGGAGGAGCAGAACGGAGCATCTTCCTGTCTATTTGAGAGCTGATAGCTAGGGCCCACACCAATGAAGGGCTCACACCAGTGAATAGTCATGAGTCCAAACCCTGAAAAAACCAGCAGGTTGTGTGTGATCATACAAATCTATCAACGGAAACGTGGCCAACAAGAAGCCTCGAAACATGGGAGAAGGCCATCCAACCATGACAATCATACGATCATCAACAATTGCCTATTAATCACCATATTTTATTTAAGTGCCAAGCCTTCCAGCTAACAGCTAACAGCTTACCGTACCCAAACCAACACCATGATATGCACATGCACACACAGCACGTGAGTGCGCGACACCTAGAGAGGACAAAACTAAAACCAAGAGCCTGCCGGCATTGTAACTGCGCCGTACGAGGTGCGGCGTCATAAATATTCAAACGGTAAGGTCATCACCGCGTCAGCGCCAGTCATACAACAGACAAGAATACTGAGGAACGCGTGGGCAAGGTATGAGTCACTCGCTAGCGCCATTTACTAAGGAACTCGTCCGTTTCGTTAAAACGCCGCACGCTCACCAGAACATCAATATTACCCATAAGCCAACGACATCCTCAACTAACAAACGCACATCCCATTTAAACAGCCAGCCGCATCGTTACCTTGCATGTCTGCATCCCTATGCGTGCGCGCCTGCATGTGCATGTTTCCGAACTGCACTTCCGCATGTCATATGACATTAGGGCGGCTTGTGCGTAAGGGAATACAGCAAGACATGTACGATTGTACGGCGTTGTGGGCAGGCTATGCCAACCAACAAATTGCGACATACTCCAGAGTAGAAGGTAAAAAAACAAATACACCTGCTACGACAGCGTTTTGCTGTTATGATTACCAGGTGGTCCTCGGCATGCAACCCTTGGCTAGGAACATAGGTTGAATAGCTTCTTCGTGCTTCTTCGCCTGCGAGTCAACAAGCTGTACAAATTACGGCACATCGCCTCCTCGTCAACGCCCTGCTCCGCACCGCTCCGGCCACCATGGCTGACGCACTCGTTGCGGCCACCTTCATACGCCACCTTCTATGCCCTCCAAACCCTAGGACATAGGTGACACCTCCAACCACAACGGACTACTATTCCTAGTAATACCATTGACTATAAGATTTTGAATGTCGTTCAACGAATAGCTCGTTTTAACTCGGTGTTAAAATGGTTCGTATTGTTGATACTCCTCACAGGCAACTTGGGGGTATCCACCGTTCTGCTGCAAGCCAGACCCGGCCCCATGACATACATACATACATACAGCTCCTCTCGAATTTGCCAGCAGTGGAATTCCCAGGCATCATTCCTAGCACTAGTAATTGGCCGGGAACACACGCCTCGGCCTGTACTTCAGCCCAAAGTTGCTTCATCTGCAACATGGGGCGCTCCCCTCGCCAATAAGGAGGACGCCCTCCCAGTGCGCCTCGCGTCCCACTTCACTTCAACTGCCCACGCAGCCCTGTGCAGCCTACAGGCGATATAACCCTCATTAACGCCCTCTTTTGGCAACATGCGGCTCGAATGAATAGCAATTGTATAGTCCGCAGAAGAAATCCCTCTGCGTGATGGTATTTATAAAACAGGTATTGCCCTGATCCACCCTGATCCTGTTCCTGCCTAGAATACCTGCATATATATGTGCACACACAAACCTATCCTTACCCTATGTGCCGCAATTTTTGAGTCAAAACAGCTTCATCATTAACGCGCGCCGACACGCGTATCGAAAGCTCGTAAAGTAAGGCCATCATAATAAAAGCTTCATAAACAACAAAGCCATCTTATCTTTTCGTGCAAAACGCGATTCATCACAAAACGAAAGCGCGTCATTGCAAAACATGTCTCGAAATAAAAAAATCTGTTTTTCCTTCGGCAACGCACTTGCCTCAGCGCGTTTTGAATCACACGGCCGGCGATTGCTAGGCCTTAACCAATAATGCCGTGGCGCCCAACAAGACTCTAATGGAGCCCAGTGCACCGTCAAGACAGTCCGCTAGGCGCCATTCCCACAAACCCGATCGAAACACCCTCCATCGCATTCAAGCCTCTACTTTGCAAGAACAGCAACAGACACAAAGCCCCGCCTGCGAACCTTTCCTCAGGTTCGCAGCGGCTTGCAACACTCAATGCGCCCGGGATGCAACCCGGATGCAACACAAGCACGCACATACGCACGCACGCACCTCATGCTTATCTGGCAAAAATATGTTTACAACCCCCCCTTGCTGCTCCGCTTCGCACGCCGGGTCAGCTCACAGGTCTTACACAAACCCCAAACCATGGGCCACCCCGCCGCTGCTGCCGCCACAGCCGCCAAAGCCGCCGCCACAGCAACAATAACAACAATAACAACGCCACAGTCGTTGCAGCTACAGCTGCACCGCGCTGGCGGCCGAGATAAACTGAATGGGTGAGGAGAGTGCAACCAATGCACCGTCGTCAGCACCGCAGCTGCAGGGGCCGCCTTGTTGCGTGCAGGACAGGACCAAGCGCAGACAGCCGCCTTTAGCACGCTCCCGTCATCCGGTCATCACAGGCAGGGCCATAAGCAGAAGGGGATCCTGCTCCCTTCGCACAGAGTGAGTCCTGGGGAACAGGACATCGACGCGCAATGACGGCCACGTATGCGGCTATTGTGACTTTCGCCTGGCGGTCTGAATTCCTCTCAGCCGAGCAGTGAACAGCATGACCTGCTGGGACCAGCACCGGGGCCGCGACACAGGGGGACTGGGTTGGATGATTAAGCTGGAGAGTGAGACCTGAGCGGGGAGAATCCCTGCCAATCCAAAAGACCCGTACGATACAACACAACATTATACGACACCACACGATGCGACATAACACGAAAGACTGCCTACGACATAAATACGAAAGGAAACAAAAAAGCACAACATAACACGCAACACAGTGAGGCAAGACAAAGAGGGCCGCAGACGAAACGACATGAGCACTAAGATATCGGGTGTTATCCCACACACACTCTCCAAGCCTGACCTGGCTCTTCAGTGCCTCGGTTGCCGCCGGCATGACTGCCGCTGGTGCCTCGCCGCTGGTGCCGTCGCCGCCGCGGTTGCAGCGACTCCGGTTACTGGTGCGGCCCGCATTGTGGTGGGGCAGGCCGGCTGTAGTTACAGCGGTGGCGGCGCCACAGTGAGCAGTAGCAGGCCTCCGCGGCGGCGACAGCGACTGCGTAATCGTTGCACCCGCCGCCGCTGCTTCTGCGGTTGCTGCTGCTGCTGCTGCCGCGGCAGTGTCGGCGGCAGCAGCCGTGATACCTGGCCTTGACGGACTGCCACTGCTGCCCCTCATCCTGACGAATGACCTCAGGCGACGAAGGCCCCTAGACAGCCAGAGCTCCTGCTGCTGCGTACCCTGCGGAGGAAAGGCGCCACTAGGGTTGTGGATATGTGGTTTGGATTCCCTGTAAGGAAAGAAAAAGGGATTTTCTGATTGTTCTTCGAAAGGTATTGTCGAAACGGTGGCTTGCATTACGATGTTAGAATCGGTGTGACGGAGGCGTGGGGACCCAGCAGTAGTGTCATTAGGGTTTTCGCGGGGGGGCGGGGGGGGCAGTAAGGACGGCGTGTTCCAAAGATCGGCCCCTACGTTGCGGGTTGCGGCGCATTCCGATATTCCAATCCTTAAGGCTGTCCACTGTCGCGTGATTCGTGTCCTTTCGCGTCGCGAAGCAAATGTTTCAGTTGTTTGCCTGTTGCCGTTGTTTGCCTGTTGCTGTACTTACTTTGGCGGCCGGCTGGTCGGTATAGCCCCCCTTGCCGGTGGACACCATGTTCTCTGCATGTATCTGCACGCCGCCGCCGTACACACACCGTTGCCTGCAATTGTACGGCTCTTGTACGGATTCTTCTGGGACGCAGCGACACCCTTGGTCACCGCCAGTGCCGCCTGGTGCAGAGTTTATGGCACAGGCGCCGGCGCCGGGTTGCACATTCCGCGATGTCAACGCCCGGCGCGACCTGCGGCGCGTGCCTTGTGACAAGAACATCAGGCCATGCGGCGCTACGTGCGCGTCACCGCTGTCAGCCCACGCCACCCCGCTGCTGCTTCCAGAGCCGCTGCCTTCTATAGCGGCAAGCACTGCGGCGAAAGGAGGGCTGCAGGGCTGCGTATCCCCTGTTACCGCCGCCTCTGCTGCTCCTGCTGCCATAGAGCTGCACTGCACCGCGATTTCAGCCCTCGATCCGGATATCGAGTCGCTGTAGCTCAGCAACATACTGGTCCAAGCCGCCTTGGCGTGTTGGGCGTGTGCCGCGTGCGTGTGCTGTGCGTCCACAATTGAGCACCGCGGCAGGGGCTCTAGGCCTAGCATCCATTCGCGGTCCGCCAGGCCTGATGGCTTAATAAAGATCGTGCCAGTGGCGGGGCCGGCGGCGGCGGTGGCGGCGGCGGCGGGGCCGTAATCCCAGGGTTGCGTCACGGGATCCGTTATGAGGCTGGGCACCGTGAGCTCTCGAAGGTAAGGACAGGAGGCGTCCCGGGCGAGCTCTGTGAGATGGTTTAGAGGCGATGGGGAGGGCGGACGGGAGTTTGGGATGCTGCAGCGTGTGGAAGAGGAGGAGGAGGAGGAGGAGGAGGAGGGGGTTGGCGTGTTGTACAGCGGACGAGGACGCACGGAGGTTGTTAGCGAGATGTAGGTGGCAGGCAGAGTTGTGAGGTAAGGGGGACGAGATTACCAGCATGGCAGACCCCGCTAGGTAGCGGGATGCCGGCACGGAGTACTCCCTTGGGAATACTCCTT
Source organism: Volvox carteri f. nagariensis (assembly GCF_000143455.1). NCBI lineage: Eukaryota > Viridiplantae > Chlorophyta > Chlorophyceae > Chlamydomonadales > Volvocaceae > Volvox > Volvox carteri. Next base: position 104,605 of record NW_003307603.1, on the reverse strand, counting down.
CTTGGGGTGTGCCGTGCTGGTTATTGGCTGGGAGTGTGCGGCGGCTATGAGGGTGCGTGGGTTATCACTGAACAGGGCCTTGGATGTCGGATAGGCGGAATGGAGATAGGAAGCGACAGTGATGTGTTATTGGATTTCTATATGCCACTGTCGCAATCGTGCAAACGCTTGCTTGTTGTCCAGCGCCCCGTGCGTTTCGAAGCTGTTTCGTGTGCGCGATTGCTCATATGACTGCTTATTGGCCACGGTTGACTTTATCTCATTGGAATTATGCATATAGATGCATTACCAAGCATGTTTTCGGAATGCACCATTTTTAGGAAACTGGAACCACCCCAGCAGTAGATTCATACCTTCAAGCAGTGCATCCAGCTCGTCGCAAGCGATAGGGCCACGTGGAAAGCCGTCCGGATGCCACGAGGCGTCGACTGGGCAGACTCGTGGAAAGAAACCTTGCGAAGAAGCGATGTGCTCAACGCGCGCGTCGCACTCCACAGCTTCCGCAGTTTGGCAGGCCGTAAGGAAGCCAACGGCACACGGTTGCGGATCAAAAATATCCAAGTTGTAGCTTGTGCCGGCAAGAACGCTGGCCCATTTACTTGCAAATTTACTGGCATGCTGCAATAGGGCACGCATAGAGGCGGTGCGCGGAGAGTGTTGGCGTAAGACGCGCGCTGCACAACCAACGGCTTGCGCGCTGTAAACGCGGCAATTATGCGCACGTTGCTGGGCAAGTAGAAATATGGTTAGACGGTGTCAAAAGACGTGGCAATTGCACCAAAAAAACCATAGGAGGCAGCCTGGCACGTAACAATTGACAAAAACGTCTGCAAATCGCACCATTGTCGTGGATAATGTCATTATTGAAGGTCTTCTAGACCTTTATGAAGTGTCGCCAGGGTCGGATGCCAGACTCTCAACAGGTGCGCTCCTATTGAAACGGAATAACCTTTTTAAAGTTAGACTGAGCTAGGCATAAGTTTCATAAAGGTTATATCAGAAATGATACCAAAGAAGTTTCCTGTTTCGTCGCAAACAGGCTCGTATGGCCCAGTGGATAGAGCAGTTCGGAGTGTTCGACTATCTACCGTACCTTCGGCTTGTTTCAATTTGCTCTAGCCTTCCTGAGTTCTATGAATTATCTCATCCTTGGCCCGTACGAAACCTCGAAAGCGGTGAACCGCGAGCGGAACGGCCTAAGCGTGCATTTTGGCAAAGATACTACATATGGAACTGTCGATGTAACAAGAAACTCAGGAAACTCTGGGACTTGAAGGAACGAATCGCTCCGTTTTGCAACCCCAGCTGCCCCTGTTGTCGTTTTAGTAACACGTTGTACGGCCTGAAACCATAGCAGCGGTTGCATTGACATATCTGTCTTTAAGTTCCTCATGTAGAGACAATCACGAAAGGTTGCTTAATGTATAGCTCTGGTCCAATATTCGCGTGTTGTCCGCACGCGTTAGCATCTTGTATGTAGCCATTCGATGGCAACGTCGAAGTTTTAATTTACCCCCAGATCACGCGAACAGTCGCTTAGATTGCACGTTTACGAATGACTGGGCCTCTTCATTACGCTCTTCGGGAGTCTTTGGGGGTGTTTCCACTTGGATTAAAAGTCGCGGATTAAGGTATTTTTAAGCCGCGCCAATCCACCGCTAATCCGTCGGAGTGTTTCATACGTCTGGATTAAGAAACGGATTGAAGTACGACACTTGCTCATTCCGTGCATAAAATGCAAAAACGAGTATTGCCAGACATTTAAAAGACTATCGAGTATCAACATGAAGGCCTTGTAGCACCTTTGAACGACACCCACGGTGTGGTGCATAATGCCGAACAAGAAGCACAAAGCTTCCACAAAACTAGGAACACCTACAGCCTTTATAAAGGATAACCTTCCAACCTATCACTCAGCTTTTTTTGAGGGGGTGGGAAAAAGGGTTATTCGGAGATTGTCAATTCTGATACCCGGTGGACCCCACAGGTAGCAAATTTTTGGCACCAAAGTTTGAGCTTTTTGTAGGGGCAGAAAGCTCGCATTTCATAGCATATTAATCTATAATTATTCCGCGAAGCCGGGTGAATACGGACGGAAATCTCTAACTAATCGCGCCAACCTTAATCCGCCTAATCCGTCCTAATCCGCGCGATGTTTCCATATGCGACGGATTAAGCCTTAATCCTCGACTTTTAATCCAAGTGGAAACACCCCCTTTCTCCTGGGCGCGTGGTACACGAGTCACAAGATGCGAGCTTGCATGACCTTGCATGCAGATTTTAAGGCTTCAAGATCAATCAAACATGGTCAACCAGGGGTTTCTTTTTGCGTCATCCGTCACTGTAAGCCGTACGACTTCGCCAGTCCGCACAGCTTCGGGCCAAAGGCAAACATTTGTAACCGGACTTCGACGGCAGCAGGAGGGAAGCGACTAAATTCGGTTATCACCCTGCTGATGACTGGGATATTGTATGAGTGGTTACTGCTGTTGTCAGTAAGCCTCCTGTCTACACGATCAGGAGCTGTGGTGCCCGTCTACATTATTTCTGCACTGTTAGGCCAACATCCTAGCCCTAAGTGCCGTTTGCCGTCCCCAGCAATACAGTCAGCAATGTCAGCTTTCTTACAAGCCGACGAAGACTATAGTAGTCAAAAACAAAGGAAACGAGGAAGTGCTCCAGCTTGTCCCAGCATTTCACTGCTATGCATGTATGTCCTGTACGCCAGCGTATGTAGCAAGTCATTTCCTCGTTATGCGCTGAAGCCATGGTGACGTAAAATAATGTATCCACTTCAGGCCATCCAGCAGCAAGACCACTCCAGTACATTGATGAGAGTCGGTGTCAGCCTAGCGGAGGGGTTTTGGTCGCAACGGTTATAAGAGAGCACAAGCCAAGGTGAGAGCATATCAGGGCAACTGGCGACTTTCCACAGCAGTTTACCAAAACGGTGGTATCCCCAGTTTTAAAGACGGGAGACCCGTTGGTGGCAGGAAGCTATCGGGGCATTGCAGTTGGAGGGGCGCTTGCAAAGTGCTACGTGTCAGTGCTTCTGAACCGTCTGGTACGTGCTGGGGACGGAGCACGGGGCAGCGCCGTTAGTAATTGTTACTAAAAAGGGGCAGGAGGGAAGCGACTAGAGCTTCTAAGTTAGGTTCTGAACGGTAGCCTGTCGGCTTGTCAGTTAATTAGTTGGCACCGGTGATACCGATCACCGGACATCGTACAATTCCTTATAGCCATTCGCTCCTGTAGTTGGGCATTCTGCCTACACTATCCGGAGCTCTGTTTGCTCTGACATTCCCCCGTCCGCCCAGCTAGTCCCGCTTGGCCCAGCTTGCAGCAATCCGCGTAGAGAACGGGCCACAAGGCACGGTGGCGGGCAGCGGCCGACCAACACCTCTCGTTCACCGCGAGGCGCTCCCCTTCTCTTCGTACAGCGTCACGCCTGCCGGTAGCCTTCTTCCCAGCCGTGTGTTTAGGTGTCCACCCCGGCGGCAACAGCCGCAGGGAGGTCGGTTTAAGCGCCGCTGGCGCACCCCTATTTTCCCGTACGTGGGAGTGTCTTTAGCGCCGTAACCAGAGGCGGCGTTAGTGTCTCTTGCCGAGTGTAAGTTGCAACCTTTTTTGTGGGTCGCGTCAGACCGCTCCCCAGGCGCTTGACCGCGCCTTCGTGCGCTTTTTCCGCGGTCGTTGCGTGAGCGCTTGTCCTTGTTTTCGTACCCTGAGAGTCGGCGAGCTCCCTTGCCTGCAGTGTAAGGCCCCAATCCCAGCCTGAGTGCCGTCCCGCCATTTGTCTCTAGCCGTTAACGGACTACTACCAGCTGACTGGACACACGATGAGGTGCTTCAGCAACTGCAGCAGAGGGTAGAGCAACTGATGAGCATCAGGGTCGCGTTCAAGGACTGCACTGTTGAGGGACACCCCAGTATTGCCGCACGCAACAGTAAGCGAACGACGCAACGGGCTCGCATCACAACAACCCCAGCGGCGTACCAAGCACTATACGGGATACGGAAACAGCTGGGCCTGGATGCGGAGGGCGAGGGAACGGGGGAGTCATTCCCGGCGGTACGGGTGACATTGGTGCTTACGGCCAGCGGTGAGTCGTACAAGAGGGGGTACCAGGATGTTTTCCGGCACTTGGCCGGCAGGCAGCGGGCACCCTCATGGCGGGGCACACACCTAATGGCGCTCACTGAGCCAGGCAGTGGTGTATGGGAGAAGGTAGACATTAGCAACGAGTGCTTAACGGTAGTGGGACGAGCGTCGCGCCTTCAGTGGCGAGGCTGATACCCTGGTTGCCCACATACTGCGCTGTGATGAATTTCGACCAGGCAAGGAGCGTGTAGAAGAGGCTTGTTGGGCAGGAAATAGCCAATTTAGCTGGATCAATGTGGATCGAGTAGAGCACCGTCGAAGGTTGTCGGCGTGGCTTAACACTGATTTCATGGAAACTGAAATTATTACTGGCCTCAGCGCCATGCGTAATAATAAATCCGCGGGCCTGGAGGGAATCCCGGCTGAGTATTATAAGTACGCAATCAGGGAGAGTGAAGGGCAGCGGCCCGTGTTCGCTTTGGCATCGTACTTGACGGCATTGTACAACCGTATTTATGGAGGTGAGTACCCGCGAGGATTCACGACCAGCCCCCTTTCCCCTGTCCTTGGTGACGCATCCTGTTGCGATAAATATCGTGGTATTGCGGTTGGGGATCCTTTGTGCAAGCTCCACGCCAACCTTGTTGGGAGGCGGCTCACCAAAGTTTGTGAAGACAATGGGCTTCGTGCCGCTCGCCAGGCGGGTTGTAGGCATGGTTTCGGCACTGAGCACCACCTACTTACGCTGCGGGATCTCATTGCTTAGCACACGGCGGCCGGAGCTAAGCCGCTTATCATCATGCAAATTGATTCAGTAAGGCGTTTGATTCGGTCGACCACGAGATGCTCTGGCGGTTCCTTGAGTCGTACGGGTTACACGGTCGTATCCTACATCCACTGAAGACCAGCGACGCAGACGTGAAGGTTCGGGTCAAGCTGGGTAGTCAGTTGGACCCTGAATTCTCCGTGGGGCGGGGCGTAAAGCAAAGGTGCCCCCTTAGTGTCACCCTTTTCGGATTATTCATTGAGGTGTTCGCTCATTTACATCCAGGTCCACGATACCGACTGCCGCGCCTTCCTGACCGATGGAACATCCTCCGTGAGCAGGGTGTAAGCCTGGCGGGCGGTGAGCTCACCAAATTGCTTTTTGTCGATGATGCGTCATAAGTTGCAACTGGCCACGAGAGAGGCCAATGCTTACTCGGACTCCTCGAGGCCTATTGCAAGGCGACGGGAATGGCCGCGAACGCAGCCAAGTGTGAGGTCCTCATTTTTGGGGGCACAGCACGGGAACAGAAGCGCCTTATGGAAGCGGAGTACCGGTTATGTGGGGCGTGTTTGAGGGTACTGGCTGGTAACGAGACGGCGCGATATCTCGGGCTACATTACGGCCCAGGCACACAGTTCTCAGCCTGCGCCAAACAGTTACTAGCAGCAGGGAAACGTGCCACGTTTGGCCTCAGTGCCCTGTGTCGAGATAAGAAAATTAGTACCCCTAAGCTGTGCATGTCCCTCTATAACGCGCTCTTGTGCCGGTGTTTTCGTATGGAGCGCAAGTTTGGGGACCTGATTTTATCGGTGTGAATTTCGAGCGCGCAATGACGAACCCTATGGTGCAGGAGCAGTGCGCGTACATGCGGTCAGTGGTAGGAGCGAGGAGCCCGAGTATGGTTTCGCTTTATCGCGAGCTGTCACAGAGGCCGCTCCAGTTCCATTGGGCCAATCTTGTGCTAAGGTTCTGGAACACTGTTGTCAAGAGGCCGGGGACGCTGTGCCACCGGGCCTTCATTGTCGACCTTGAGCTGGCTCTGGGGGGTGTTACTGAGTGCTGGACGGGCAAGGTCCTAGCTTTCCTTAGGAGTTTGGGAGCTGAGCCCCCAGCCGGCCTGCGAGGTGACGACCTCATCGATGCGCATTACGCCACCGTTAAGTTGCCAGTGGGAAGCTTACTTAAAGACTTCGCTTGGCGTCTCGACGCCCGGTGGGAGTGCTCGGATACCCTAGGCGACCCACGCACCTTCCCAAGTGGAAGTACTGGCGTCAAGGCATGTCGCTATCTGAACTGGATGGGGGCGCCCCCACTTAGGGGCACGCGGCATAAGTGGTTGGCCCACGCTGGAATCGCCATGCCCCAACGTTTGCATCAAATGCTTATGCGTTTCCGGTTAGGCTGTTGGGAGTTAGAGATTAACCGATCTAACGGCTGTGAGCGCACAGCGCGCACCTGCAGGCTCTGTGATTGCGGGGCGGTTGAAGACGAAATGCATGTCTTTTTGAATGCCCGGCGTACACTAGTACACGGGCTAAGTACGAACGTGACCTCGCGTTTCAAGGCGCAACATGCGCACGATTATGACCGAGGCCCCACCCCTGGCGGTAGCCACGTTCCTCTCGGAAGTCTGTGAGACCCGGCACGTTGCTCTAAGGCGCTTCGTCCTCAAGCGGACGAGGGAGGATGATGATGGTCCACCACGTAACCGCACTTAGAACGATTTACCGTCTATGGCCCCCCTGGATTTTACGGACACCCCCGCACTTGTGTGGAACTTGTAATTTGTAACTTGTGATGCTGTGGAGCCTGTGTCGACGCCCGCAATCACCATGATAGCATCATCTCACAAGGCAAACTACACTGTGAGTGCATTTAACACGATGTATGTGTGAGTTTGCGGTCGCTTGGTGTGTGATGGGTTGTTGCAAGGTCCACCATACCGGACATAACTTGTGTCAGATATTGCCATAACCTGCACATGTGGAGTAGTGGTGAGGAAATTATGGGGAGTTTGTTGTATCACGTCTTTTCCAGGAAAAGTACCGATCGGCGGATGTCAGATCCCGTGATACCCAGGATACTAAAAAGGTAGAGGACGTGGAGTGCTTGTTGCTTCCGTGCATGTTTGTTTTATTTGTTGCAAGAGCTTATAGCTTCCAGACGATCCAGGAGGCTCATAGAGGGGATGTAGGCGTAAGTCTCGCATCCATTGCGTGTGTGTGTGTGTGTTACATGGTTGGGGGTGCGTGACCCCATACCTGTAAGACTACCCATACGAGCCGAAGGCCCAAGGGCAATACTACAACGCCTAAAAGCCACGGAGAAAAGAAAAAACACCGCACATCAGCCCAGACTAGCGTCCAAAGGGGGTAATTGAGTTTCGGTGAGCCCACATACGTTCCAACATCCTCGCCAGACGTGCGGGTTCCCATTGCATGGCCTCCAACATGCTCTGTTGATGATCGAATCCCTCTTCAGCGCGAATATCATTATAGGCTGGGCATTCCAATAACACGTGTTTTTCATCCTCAATTCGGCTATTAGTACCACAACAGTGGCAAAACCGCTGCCCCCTGGGGACATGGTACTTGCCCCTTCGTGCTCTGTTTGCCTCCAAAGCCCAGCAACATAAACGAAACTGCATTAGCTTACGATGTGCTAAACGAGGAATGAAAACCTTAGCATGTGTTGGCCACATGACGGCTGCGGCTCCCGAAAAGGGCAGCCCCATCCAGTGCTCATACTTCGCCATTTGCACTCCCGGTTGCTTCCCATCTGATGGGTACTCCTCTGGCAAGACAGTCAGACGCGTATGGTCCCAGCCACTCATCAAACGCTCTCTTAGTGCCGTTATTATCGCTCCTTCGGGTAGAGGTCTACTCAACCAGTCAACACGCTCCTTTACCCCCACGACTTCTTGCGGTATTCCGCTCCAAATGTCGCACTCCAAGAAGGAAAACAGTCGTAACATTGAGATTCCCCAACCCTCCCATTCCGGGTTGGTCAGGGCATCGGTTATCTCCTGCCGTAAAACGGCATGAGCAATGGATCCCACTTGCTTTTGAAGGCGGTTCCAGAAACGGAGAATCTGCTTCACCATGTAATATTGTAAGGGGAGTTCAGCCAGCTCCGCGTACAACAGCCTGTGGGATGGCCGTGCCGTCCCCACTACCTGCCTCATGAATCTGCAGCTGGACTGCACTATCCTTCAAACAGGCTTCGAACATGCCCTCCGCAAGGTTGGCTTTATCCCGCCGCCTTCCCGCCCTGTCCACAACCTCTGCCAGCGCAAAAGGGCCCCACGCCTGGCAGCCATACAACAGAATTGCTCGGGCTTGGGTTGCAAAACACCGCATTCGCACATCGGGGGCAAACAGCTTCATTTTGTCCAGCTTTGCGCTTAAGGAAAACATAGCGGACCGACCTGTATCACACAACTGCTGACGGCACGCACTAAAAGGCCGTTCTGGCCCATATACCAAGCCCAGATAGCGAGCGCTATCTTTGGCAGGTACTACCTGGCCTGATAGCCGTAACTGTTGACATCTCCCGCTAAGTTCCGACTGCTGCGTGCCGTCACATGCAAAAACAAGCCTTTCACACTTTGAGACATTTGGTCGCATCCCAAAAGCTTCACAAAACAAGTCCACAAGATGTAGCAACTCAGACATTCGCTCTAGTGACGTCGCTAGCAGACTAACATCGTCTGCATACAACAGTATGGAGACGCGCTTGCTGTCCGCAAGGGGTGCGTCATACTTACGTGCACCAGCTTCTACAAGGTCATGAGTATCAATCAGATCGGCTAATGTCTCGATGAAGAGTCCAAACAACTCCGTAGATAAAGGACACCCTTGCTTCACTCCTTGCTTAGACTCAAACTCTCCCCCCACTTTCTCATTTACCTTCATCACCATGGACACCTTCTCGTATGCTTTTCTCAGAGCACCTAGCATGGGGCCGCTAATCCCCCTCTCCTGCAACCGAAGCCACATGTGCTCGCGAGGCACCCTACCAAAGGCCTTCTCAAAGTAAATCTGTACTATTATCAACGGCTGTTGTCCCCCGATGCGATGCCGCCTGACCAGGTGTTGCTTGACAAAGAGGTGGTGAGCAGTGCCAAAACCCCGCCTGAAACCCGCTTGGCATGGGTGCCGCAGGTCCAGTATTTCCCCAGCACGTACCAGGCGGTTAAGGATGACTGACGCATAGCATTTCGCAAGTGCTCCTCCAACTGCAATGCCCCGATAATTTCCTGCCACCAACGGGTCACCCTTCTTCAAAATAGGGGATACCACCGTTTTGGTAAACTGCTGTGGAAAATCACCAGTTGCCCTGATGTGCTCAAACAAAACGTATATTGATATTCATGCGGAAGAAAGATTCAATTATCAACAGAGCATGTTGAGGGCCATGAAATGGGCTCCGGAGCCAGCACATCTGGCGAGGATGTTGGAATGTATGTGGGCTCACCATAACTCAGTTATCCCCTTTGGGTGCTAGTTGGGCTGAAAATGCGGTGTTTCCTTTACTTCGTGGCTTTTAGGCGTTCATGTCTTGCCCTTGGGCCTTGGCTCGTATGGGTAGTTCTACAGGTATGGGGTCACACACACCCATGTAACACACACAAGCCAAGGAAACGTTTCTCAGCTCCAAGTTTGTGTGCAAGTTGTTATGAGCAAGATTACGCATAACTGTGCAACTTCTTTGCCGCATCAAAGCGGCTTGTATGCAATATATATTTACAGCGGCATGTATGCTAAATATCTACTAAGGCACATCCCTGCCTGCATTGCTGTTCATGCTCCGGCATCCCATGCCATCACGAGTCGCAAGCCCAACGAGGGTCATCAGCATATTAGTAGGCAGGGCATTGCAGACCCAACAACCCTGGAAATTGTTGCAACTTAGTGAGGACATTCACTATGGCAAACCATGCACAACTCCGTCAGAGCACAGGAGTACATTACATACTAAGCTGCCAGAGGCACATGAGGTTTCGATGTGATGCACATTCATGGGGTCGTGAAGACGGCAGCTTGGCAATAGGCCGTTGCCAATGGCTGATAGGCACTTACAGGCTGCACGGTGTGCAGACGGTAGGGGCTACCGAGCGTGCTGGGCAGCTTGAATATCACAGCATCCGAGGACTGCGCGGGATGAATGCGACACAATGCCATACTTGCAAGTCTAAACAGCCGCCAAGCTGGTACATACAAACCCTGTTGCTGGACCGTCGCAGGTACTTTTGCCCAGGCATATACAACAAATTTTAAAAGCGTCATTTGCAGCCACAATATGCAGGCAAGCAAGGATTACGTGGATCGCCCACCGCCTGCAGGCCACGTCGGTATTTGCCGTGGTGGGTTCTACTCTTGCCGCCGACGGTGTTGCTGGGATGTTACTCTTGCTGCTGCAGCAGCAGCTAACACTGCCGCTGGGCTGCGGTTGCTGCTGGTGCGTTAATGTCAGGTGGATGAATCCCGTCCAGTTTTAATCGTGTCGAGGGTCTCAAGCTAGTGAGTAGTACATATGCATGTGGCACGGCAAATCATGCTGTATATGGCCTGCGACACATGTCACTTGGACAGTTGCCATGAGCGTTTACAATGGCCGTGCCTCCGGTTGGCTCATAGAAGGACGGCTTATAGGAGGAATCCAGGGTAAATGTTCAAAGGCAGGAAGGATATGCGGGGCAGCCCACCGTCCCGCCGCCACGCACCCGGCGTCAGGGCTTCGGGGGAGAATTTGCAAGTAGCAAGGTTCCGTACACAACTGGCGGCCCCAGCACCAGCAGCATTGCTAGCAATGCATTTGGCTGGAAGGGAACATCGATGATCAAGGAACCATACTTGATAGCAGCAGCGCCTGAAGGAGTTCGGGTGTTTGGAAGGATGTAAGTCGGTCTCCTGTCACCAGCCGATAAGACGGACAGCGTATATCAAAGGTGGCCATTCTGCAGCTCACAGACATTATGTCTGCATGGTCTGCACATGGCTAGTCTTATTTATGGCAGCAGTTCGACACAGCAAAGTTACAAGTTATCCGCCAACCCACGCACCAGCGGCGCTGATTACAGCGATTTTGCCGATGAAGACAATATCACTGCTATTATCTACACCAAAAGATCCTGGCCCGCGGTCAGAAGCCCGAGCAAGAACAGGATTGAACGCACGTCCAGAAGGTCGACAAAGATAAGCTTTTCTGTTATCTTGGACTACTGGATACTTAGCTGCGATGCCTGATCGATAGTGCCTGGAGGGCTGCACTGCGCAACCACAAAACGACATAAAAGGGCTTGTTAACGACGCTGCCATCCCTGCTGATAACATACACAAGTCAGAGCGCCTCGACGCCGGGTAAAGTTAAAGACAGGTTTGCTTCTTTCCAGGTGAGCTGCGCTGTCGTACCCAAATGGTCTTGCGCTGTTGCGCGACGGCATGGTTACCATCTTCCATTTCGTATCTGCAATTATTTTGTTGCTCGACATATCTGTCGAAGTGCAATGATGTCTTAGACTGCGGACTTCCGTTCCGGTTAGGCCACCGGTCAAACAAGTTTGCGACTGAAGCTGGCCGCTTGTTGGTTACACGGGAAGAGAAGCGGCTGATTCATTAATGGCCCAGCGGTCGTCTCGAAAAACTGATGCTAGCGATGCAACGGAGGACCCAAGGTCCGGCGGTGACGTCGCATCCGCGGAGCGAAAGCTGGCTAAGTTCCAGAAGCTTTACAACAGTTACCGAAAAGAGGAACATGTGTCACATATAAAGCTTCTTGCTCCCCCATTGCAAGATGTTCTAGCCAGCGTTGCCATATCCCCGGGTGGGCAAAGCAAAACCAGCGACGCCGGGGCGCCTCAACCTCGCCGTCATTCTCCTTCCACACAGCCGATGGCGGCAGTCCAGCATCAATCGCATCTCAGCGCAGTCGCTTCAGGCGCCGTATCCCTTGAGCACCGGTCCCAACTGCAAAACTTGGTGAAGGAGCTTGATGCTAAGGAGAGGATCGTGGTGAGCCTTCAGAGCCAGATTGCCAAGCTCCAAAGGCAGCTGAACGTTCAGGAAGCGAGGGAGGATGAGGGTCGCGCAGCTTATCAGCGCCAGGTGCGTCTACATACGGTTTGGTGGATGGGGTTACGGGTCCGCACAGCGTAACTAGGCGCGCGTACAGCCTGACACGGGCGTTACTTGTGAGACTTGTATCAGGAGCGACATATTCGTGGCCCTTGCATATTACATCTTCTTCTCAAAATATTGGTTCCGGAAGCATGCAGCGTGGACGGGCAGATACGTTTACAAGCCGTGCGTACAGCAGTGCGACAGCCCTTGACAGCCGCGGCCTTCACGTATAGAAACTTCACGGAGCAACAGCAAGCGTTCGCTTGGCTTGCAGATCCAGCAACTGGAGGACAAACTTGCGTCGACGACCGAGCAGCTGCATCGCTTGGAGTCTGAGCGCTGGGAGGTGCTGGAAGCCGTGTCCACAGTTGCGGCTGGGTCAGTACAGCTTGACAGAGATCAGGTCGACCTGGAGCGTGCCCGCCGTGAGCTTGAAGAAAAGCAGCGGGAGCTAGAAGAAAGGCAACGGGAGCTGGAGGCACGAAAGGTGCAGACTGCGGGGCTGGTGTTGGGGTTGAGCGTATCCAAGGAACCCATCCGAACGTGACCCACATTAAGTTGCCTCAATGAGTTGTTGCGCTGCAAACCGGAGTGGCAGGACACGCCGCGTGGCAGTTATCTATGTCCCAACCTGGTTCCCTAGCCACCAACACTTCTGGAACTGCGAGCCAGAAGCGTTAAGTGAGGTGGACATCCAAGCTATGCTACACAATGCTGTTCGCTTGAGAAGGAAGCTCAAGGTCAAAAATTTAACCAGCCGCTGCTTTTCAAACCAAAGAAAAAATGTTTGTGGCTTTATGGCGTTTCCCTGGCAGGTGCCATCACCCTTGGTGGCGGGCCGCTGGGAGGGGTTGTTTTCCCCGCATGTTGCTGTCTGCTCTGTTCCCATTCCCTCTCCAGCTTAAACTGTTTGACTCTTATGTTTAACACCAGTAAACCCGGGCGCCGTGTGACGCGTCCAGCTGCCATGTTTAAACGTGCCTGCCTCATTCCAGGCAATAACTAGGCGCATCTGATCTTGCCTCCACAGGCCTCCAATACTGCGGATCGGCTCTCCCTGGGGGACTTATCCGGCCTAGCTTCTCATTTCTCGGACGTTGATGTGGCCATTGCCCGCATTGACACCGCCCTGCGTCGCCGCCTGTTACTGCTAGCGGGTCACGACCCAGACGCATGGACTGGACAGGGTGATGCGGGACACGACGGCATCAGGCTGGGGACGAGCGGCGGCAGTCCCGCAGTTTTAGCTGCGGCAGGCGTGGACTTTTCGCGGGAACCTTGCTTAAGCTACTTGCGGGTGCGTTGCTGGTGCAGGGCCTTCCCTAAGGGCTGGGTCTTGCAAGGTCCTTACAGTTCGGGCTTCCGGTGCTTTGCACCTTGCTGCAACCCTGTTGGGTCAGCATACGTGCAGTGTTGGAGCCAGCTTCCGCGGGTCGCTGCAGTCTAATGCTACGTGTGCTGTAAGGAAAGGGGGCATGTAGAAGGCCCACGCAGGGGCAGGACCCAGAGTTCGCTTATCGTCCGAAAAACTGGCATTTTGCTTTTTTCTCACGCATGGCTGTGACTTCCAGGGTGTGCGGGACGCGCTGGCGACATCGCGGGAATACATTTCCAACAACACGCGGTCGGAGCGGCAGCTGCTGCTGATGTCTCCGGTGCCTGTCGTGCATCACCTGCAGCAGCAGGCGGGTGGTTTGGCGCGAGCACTGGTGCTGCTGGCTAGCGAGGCGGAAGCGGACGCTGCACGACTGGCGCTCGTGGAGGTGCGGGATGGGCCACAACAGGCCTGGCATCTTTGTGGTGTCTCGGTTTGCAGGCGTTGGTTTACCATTTCATGTATCGGAGTGCAACACTGCTGCTCATGGACAGTTTTAGTGTGATGCATTAAAGGCCATGCCCAGATTGGAATGGTCAGATGGAAATGAGGCAACTAGATGCGCTGAAAACCCAGCATTTCCAGGCTTGATCTATTCATCACAAGGACAAAGATCACCGAAGCAAGCCCTCACTGTGCAGGCACAAGCAGGGGAACGTGATGCACAGCTGGACGCAGCGTTGCACGAGAACCAGCGGTTGGCGGCCGCCTCGGAGCAGGTGCAGCTGCTCACGACGGAGCTCAACAAGGAGCGTGAGGTGTGTGCCTGGGTCAAACTGAGTCACGCTCTGATGGGCATGCACGTTGGTAGAGGACCAGAGTTAAACAGCGAGTATTCAGCCACTGAACAGGTGTCCTTATCACCGGGTTGAGGATCCTTGTTGTTGGGTGGCAAGCAGAGGTTGCTTTCCTCCTAAAACCTAAAAGTGCAGGGCTAGCCTGAGGGCTGAAGAGACAGTCCTGTCAGCTTAGGTCAAAGTGCGGCTTGGCCTGTTGCACTATCCCTGTCGGGGCGGTATCTGGCAGTGCAGCTACTTGAACGCCTTCTTGGCCTGCCGAACAGTGTTGCATTCGTCTGTCCTTCCGCCAGGAGAATGCAGCGCTACAGTCCCGCATGCGGGCAATGCGGAAGAAGCTGAAGGCGGCCTTTGAGGACATGGCTGCGCAAAACAAGGACCTGCGCGAGAGACTCTTGCTGACCAAGGTAGGTCATTCGCTGGCGGAGTGGCCGCTGAGTGCACGCTGTCAGCTTACCGTGGGTGAATGGAGATACGCGGTGGCCGCGAGACGTGCTCCTGGCATTTGCCGCACAGCGTGCCTAGGCTTATGTCTTGCGTGTATTATTATTATTTATTATTATTATTTATTATTATTATTATTATTATTGCGTGTATTATTTGCCTAGGTTACCTCTTAGGCAGGCACCAGATGACGTATGAATATGGTCAGAGTCGTGCTGGGGAGACAGGGTCACGCGAAGGAGGACATATGCAGGATGGGATATCGAGGCGCAAGCACAGGTCAGCGATTGTTCCGTGTCGCGATGTGTGCAGGCGGAGAAAAGCAGCACCTGTGCCGAGCTGGCTGATGAGATACGGCGTCTGGAGGAGAGGCTGGCGGAATCAACGGAACGGCTGCAGGTGAGCTCTGTGAAATGTTCTGCATGGCTGCCCTGCAAACGTTTCGCAGCAACCCAAAGGTTTGCCCATAGCCATGCGGTCACAAGGTAGCTCCATGCCGGCGCGTCCTTCATGCAGTTATCGGGCTGCCTCTACCTGGCGGGGGAGGGGACGGGGAAACTTGTGTTGCCAGTTTGGCATGGTTGTGCCCCAAGTACAAACCGAGTTCCACACTGAAAACCAGCCCAGGCTGGTGAAGTGCGCTGACGTGTTGAGGTGATTTCGATTTAGCAGAGGTGCTTGGCTTTAAATGTATCAAAGACTTAGCGTAAGTTAGCCAGGCAAACACATTACGCAGAATGGAGTCCAAGGCCGTGCCGTTACTTTGGCTGTTTTGAACCCTTACGCCCAGCTCTCCTCTGCGCCGTGTCGCGTCAACAGGTGCAGCAGCGGGGTGAGGAGGACCTGCAAGCTGAAGTGCGCAAAGCGAAGCAGCTAGCGGCGGCATCGGCCGAACATATTGGGAGGCTCACGGAGGACCTGGACGCCGCCAGGCTGCATGCGCGGCGATTGGAGGAGGATCTGAACGCCGTGAGGCTGCGTGCGCAGCGTATGGGAGAGTTGGAGGACGACCTGGAGGCCGTGGAAGCGCGCGCGGAGGGCGTCTCCCGGCGCGTCGTGGTGGGTCCACGGGGCCACGCTGGATGAGGGGGGTGACTGGCGATTATGGGTCCCGATTCGTCGTTCTCGTACTTCAACGTTGGGCCGTCGAGAATGAAACTCAGGAATCGTCGACACCCAGTGCATGACATTTGGCAGCGGGTTGTCCTCCCGGCTGTCGGGCGCCTGATCTCTTATGTCGGGCTCCTCTGTCAGCGAAATCATTTCGCTAGCAACAACGTCATTACCAGCAATTTGTCATGTATGTTAACACAATGTAGGTACCATGTGTCACTATCTGTCCAAACGCTGCGGCGCTTATATTGGTGCAGGAGCTGGAGGACGAGCTGAAGGCGGAGCGCGAGGATGCGGCGCGTATTGCCGCCGGCTACGAGGCCCAGGTGTGTTATCCCGCGGGCCAAGGCCAGCCATTGCAAAACGGGGAACGACTAAGCTTGGTGACATGCTCATTCCGCCGTAAGGTTGTAGGATGGGACGCACTAATACGTCTCTCCTTTGCCACCCCGACATTTCAGGGATGGTTGGTAAAAACATCCCCTAAAGGGGATGTTCCCCTTCGGGGATGAACTTTAGTTCCCCTAGTTTTACCACTACCGGAATACCCAACTGATGATTGATGCTGTCCTCACAATCCCATTCCCGCCCATAGTTGAGCACCTTGCGTGCCGAGGTCAAGCTGCAGCTGCAACTTGTGGTGGACGCATACAGCGAGGAGCTTCGAACGCTGCAGGCTCAGCTGTCGCTGATGGAGAAGGCCCAGCAAGATGTGCCCAGGGGCCTGCGCAATGCAGCTGGGAGCCATGCAGCGGCGGCTTCCGTGCCCATTGCAGGCGAGGCGAGCCGGGTCGAGGTTTGGCGCGTGGCCTATGAGGTGCGAGCAAGTGTGTCGCAGGGCTATGGGCTTACCAGGGTTTAATATGCCCATGGCGGGGATCAGCAACCGCTCGCTGGGAGAGCACCAGGAGGCCGGGGTCGCGCCGGCCTGTTCGTTGCGATTCGTCTAGTCGGCAGTATCCTGGGATTGATCTAATTGCAAGGTCTATCAGGGTTTAGGTTATGTATGGGGCTCCTGATGATGGACTATGGACACGCGCACACTGTGGGAGCTTATCTCATTGTTTGATCTTCGTTTTTAAATTTCCGGTATCGTTTGTGTCGCATCCACAGGAAGCCCAGGGTGAAGTGGTGTCGGTGAGAAGCCAGTTGGAAGCCGCTCAGGAGGAGAATGCACGGCTGCAGGTGGGTGGCCAGACTGGCACGTTTGACATTGCCATTGCCCCATGTGATGGACCATATACCTGAAGCAAATGGCGTGTGGTAACAGTGAACAGCATACAAGGCGTATGAAACCCGCGAACAACATACAAGGCGTGTGGAAATCGTGAGGGGAATTGCGCGGGTGTAAGGGCGGACTTGATCCTTCCTTTCTTGCATATGATCCATATGATCATACTTCTAGACTCTCGAACTCAGTGGCTGCGCGGTAGCTCTTCTCGCTATCTAGATGTCAAGGCCGGCCCCGCCTTCAACATCACTATCCTCGTAGCAGCGGGTTGGGATGCAGATTCCTACGTTGTAACGACAGGTGGGCGATCCTTGTCATTTTGTCTGTCCTCATTTTGCACACGGTCCTACCCTGTTGGTCGTCGCCATGTCCTTGACAGGGTCAGCTACAACGGCTGACTGCGGCCGCCGTCGCCAGGGCCTTGGACTCCTCCACGTCGGAGGCGGGGCAGCGGAAGCAGCAGGCCGCCTTGGCCTCAGCGGCGGAGCTAGCAGCGGCCTCGCGGCCCCGCATCGGCGGCACCTACATTGCCACCGGCACCAACACCACCCGCAGCTGCAGCCTCCAGGAGCCCCTGCGGAGACCCTTCTCCTCATCCATCTCCGAAGTAGAGCCACTCGATGGCTTCGCTGCCGCTGCCAGCAACTTGTCATCTGCAACCCCATCACAGGATGTCGCGGACTCAATTGTGGGCTTGGTGCGTCCCCCCCCGCGAAGTGTCCGAGAACGGACTCCAGCATCTACTCATGCGCATGGCAGGGCTGCCGCCTGGGCGGCGGCAGCCGTCGCCGAAGCTATGCCCCTGCGGGCCGCCCCTCGAGCCAGGTCCGTTGCGGTGGAGACCGAGAGGATCGTGTCCCAATGCCAGCGTGAGCTAGCCCAGCCGCCACTGGGCAGTGAAGCGGGTGGAAGGGGCGCGGGTGCGCCAGGTCGGATCTGCGGGTCGGGCCCAATGCTAGCCGACGCGTCAGCGGCCACAGAACAGCCACAGCTTCGACAGCAGGGCGCTCAGACGGAGCCAGTGGCGGCTGACAGCACCGGGCAGGTGAGCGCGGGTATGTGTGAGCAGGTGTGGTGGTGTGGTTGGGGCAGCCTGCAGATAGGTGCGCCGGCGTGATTTTGAGTGGACTGAGAGGGTTACGAAGCACATGCGATGGACACCATTATGGCTGCCGCCCCTTTGCCGTCGACTTGCACTCCTTCCCTATGTCCGATTCCACGTACCGTCTGGTAATGTATCATGCCTTTATGAGTACCGGAAGTCGCCGCACCGGACTGTGCCGAATGCCCTGCGCCGTGCTTAAATTGTTGACTTCTTCGCCTCCTATTCTGATTTGTTCCTTTTCCTTGCTGCAGCACGCCGCCTTGTCAGCCGATGATGAGCGGGGCGCGGGCCGAGTGGTGATTGTCGTTCGTCAGACGCCACCCGCGGTGATGCAAGGCGCCACGGATCCCCTCCGTAGCAACGGTCGACCTGAAACCCACAGCAATGCAGGCGCTAGCCCTTACGATGCAGGCTCGCTGTCGTCCAAACCTGAGGGCGATTATCGTGATAGCCGGGGCTGCAGCCATCCGGGCCGAGATCGGTGGGAAAAGGAGGACTGCTACGGCCGATTGCCGGGTCGCAATCGCAGCGCCGGCCGGCGTGGGGATACCTGGACTCGCACGCCACCGCGGCCCTATGGTAAAGGAGGAGAGCGGCGCCGCAGCCGAACTCCTAGACGGTCCTACAGTAGCGATGATGAGGGCCGATGGCGGTGGCGCTCATCAGACCGCGGCCGCAGCGGGGAAAAGGGCTACCGGCGCCGGCGGCATTCTGCTGGCTCCAGCCGCAGCGGTTCGGATGCGGGACGGAGGGCCGACCAGGCCCGATGCAGCTGGGACGAGGCCTCGGTTTACCGTATGTCCGATGCGACATGCACCAGCAACGCAGACGACATGCGTTCCGGGCAGAAACCGGGCCGGCGGCGCAGCCTGAGCTTTGAGAACGTGGCCGTCGCCAAGTCACCGCCTAAATTTCCCCACATGCGCAGCGACAGGCGCGTGGGCGGCTTGGAAGCCGCGGCACGTGTCAGTAATGATGGCAGCGTACGGAGCGTGGGAGTCGGAAGTGAGAGTGTCGCCGGCGGCGGCGGTGCCGATGGAGCCCGTGGCACTGCCGGACGGAAAGATGTGGCAAGCGTGGGCAGTGGGGATCCGGACGGCGAGGGTGTAGACACCGGGGCTCTGAACAGCCACGTCGCCTCGTTGCAGGAACAGCTGGCGGCGCTGACGCACCAGAATTCCATAATCACCTCTCAGGTGTGCATTCTGAACCTGTGTGGCGTGGTCGCAATGCTGCACGAACACGTATTGCTGTTACGCGTTCTCTGCCGCATGTGGTGTGTCGCGCAAAACCGGGAGTTTACGTGGCACGGCCAGCTGAATGTGCTGGGCGCTGCTCTACCCCACTTCTGCTGCATTTGACCGCAGGTGATTGAGATCCGGCTGCGCCAGGAAGCACAGCAGCAGGAGCAGCAGGACCGTCTCGGCCTCGACCCCGTCTCCCCGCTGCATTCCCCCTCCCACAGCGTCCGTGACGCCTCGCGTCGCGGGTCACCCATGCGGGTGAGCTTCCAGGTCGAGCCGGAACAGCAGCTACAGTGCTCAATACCCGCTCAAATGCACTCCCACGAGCCCAACCTGACAGTCGTGCCGCTGTCGCCGTACGAAGCTGTCGCAGCGCGGATTGCCACCGGCGCCGCTGGGCCGTCCAGCGCGTCCGGCAGCAGCCCCGTCAGCGGCGCGTACTCTGCGGCCCCGTCGTCATCTGCGTGGGCTCCACTTTCCGCTGGCGGGGTCCACAGCTCTGTTGAAGTTGATGTCTATGCGCCGCAGGGCCGCAGCCGCCTGACTCGCTCCATGGAAGATCCTCTTCCAATCGCGTCACCCTACCGCGACTTGCTGAGCCCCCAGCGGGCCGCACCTCCAGTGCCACCGCGCAGCAGTCCCCCGGTCTACACCGCGGCCGACCGTGCAGCGGACCTGGCCGCGGCGATGGAGCAGCAGGCTCGGCGGGAGCGACTGGAGGCGGCACGACGGGAGCTGCTCCGACAGCCGCCGCTGCAACCACCACAGCCGCCGCGGTCTTCCTATCCTTTGCCACCGCCGCCGCCATCATCACATCAGCAGCAGCAGACGGTCGGTTATGCTGGCCAGCCACGAGTTCCGCCGTTGGGGCCTATTTTCCCAAATGAGCAGCAGCACCAGCAGCAGCAGCACGGGGCGGCTGACTCGAACAGTGAGGTCTCCTTCCGTGCAGGCCTGGCGGCGGCTGCGGTGACGGGGACGGCGCCGTCGGTGGAGCAGCAGTGGCAGGCGCCACCCTGCCAGCAGCAGCATCGGGTCCAGCAGCAGCAACACCAGCAACACCAGCAGCAGCAGGAGCAGCCACAGAACGACTCGATGGCGGATGAGCTTGCTCTGCTCCGAGCGCAATACGCACAGCTGCATGCGCGGTACGAGTTGCAGGCGATACGGCAGCAGGAGCTGCAGGAGGCTGTACAGCGGATTTCGGGTGCGTGAATCGGGTGGTGGCACAAGACAGGTTAGCGGGGGGATTTTCGAAGCAGGCAAAACCATCGGTAGGCGGTAGTGGCGTGTGAAAGGCAATGAGCTATGTAACGTCCGTAAGCTACGGCCCTGTTCCCAGCTCTGCGGGGCTCTCAGCAGGGGGCCATTTTGGTGGAATGATAGGAGTGACAGGCGCAGGAGGCCGGATGTAATTCAGTGCGTTGAGCGAGGCGGTGATACAGCGTGCGTCGCATAATGGATAGTGCTGGCGGTTGTTACTGCGTCTGCAGGACCTGGAGGGGAGTAGGCATGAACACGTACATGAACGGATCTGGTGGGGAGTAGGCACATGAACATGAACGATACTTTGCCACTCTGCTGCTGCTGCTGCTGCTGCTCGTCGACAACGTTTGATACTGCAGCCCTGCACAGCATTTCCGTGTATAATTTTAGAACCGAGTACCGTACTAGTTTCTCTGGGTATAGGTGTTTGGGTTGATGCGGTTCCTTTCGTTTTCTTGTATCAGGCAATGCCGTGTGGTGTATATGACAACGATGTACGGGTGGATGTACGGAGGGGGCGAACGAATAGGGGGGGATATAGAGCAGCCGTTTCCATATTATGCTCGTTGCTTGGCTGATGGGCTGAATTTGGCAGGAGTGGAGTTTTGGCGCCTGGGCTGGGGCTCCGGGCGTCCCTAAAATAAAAGTCGTACCCTGTGGACACCGCCATCTGCGGGAGCTTGTTACTGTAGTGCAGCTGGCGAAGTAAAGCCTAGGGCCTTCCGCGCCTGGCATGCGCGAATTTCATAGTACTGAAGCTCACTGAACCTTTCGGTCCTTGTGCATATGTGCGTTTGTGCGTGTGGGGAAGCCCATTAGCAGTGTATAGCTCTCCATCACTTGCACTTCCGATAATACTGGTTTTTGCTTACTGTTTTGTGACGTACGCAGTGTTCCCACCCAACGTGCATAGCTCACCAATCATTGAACGTGTATTATTCGAAAATATAGGTGTAATGTTTCTGGCGGTGGCAGCTCTTGCCTTCCAGGGGGCCCGCCATTATCGACCACCACCGCCCCTGCAACCCCCTGCCTCGGCTGTAATGCGACCACTGCCGCTGCGCAAGTCCTCGGGATGAACCACCCAGGACTCCCCGCCAACCCTGGTCCCTTATGTACCCCAATTGTGAGACTCGCACTATCGGGGCGATAGGGTGCGATAGGGTGCACGCCACCTCGGCCGGCGCCGTGACCTTCCGGACTGTTGTTGGTTTGTTGGTTAGTACGACTGCGCTGGTAGGACAGAACGACCGCACGGGGAGGTGAGGGGAGGAAAGGGCCGCTGGCGGTATCGTGCTGGGAGAAGGAGGCGGAGGAGGGGAAGGACATTGACAAGGACGGACTCCTTGCGACCGTGCGGGTTCTTGCGGTGACTGTGTCCGTAAAATTAATCGCCTAGTCGCGGGGAATGTATGAATATAAATTTTTCGGCCACACATAGGAGCACTGACCCATGCTCAATCCTCGCACAGACCCGTTATCGCTGCAGCGCCCACGCCCCGCCTTCGCCTCGCGGCTCCCTCCGCGCCCGCTTTTCTCCCGGTCCGTCTTGTCCGCTACTGATCTTCTATGCAGGCATGGCCGCTGCTGCTCAGCCCAGGACGCCGCTGACACCTAGCTGGGACCCGCTTGTGGAGTCCTCCCCCGCGAACAGTACGAGGAAGGACAGCTCCGCGGCCACCGGAGCAGTAGCAGCAGGAGGAGCCGAGGAGAAGGCACTCGGCAAAGGCAAGGCGGCGCCAAAGGGCGTACCACAGCTGCAGTCAACTTGGACCCAAGCCTCGCCTTCCGTGTCCTCGTCGTCGTCGCCTTCGTCGCCGCAGGGCCAGACGGAACAAAACTCAACCTCGCGCCGGCCTGCTCTGGCGCCAGGACAGCCGCCAGCGTGCCGCGAATATGACAGCTCCCGGAGCACGTCTGAATCTGGATCTAGGTCTAAATCCAGATCTAGATCTAGATCCCCTCTTGGTAGCGCGCAGCAACGTCAGCACCCCTGCCAGCAGCATAGCAGCGGTGAGGGGTCCGTAGACCACCCACCTCCTTGGCGGCCTGCGGGGATCCTGCACCTGTCACCGCCGTCGCCGTCATACCACGGCAAGCATCACTTCATGCATCACCATCAACTCCAGCAACACCACCAGCACCATGAACAACAACAACAGCAGCAGCAACAGCAGCAGCAACAACAGCAGCAACAACAGGAGCATCGTCATCGCCATCATCACCACCGTCATCGGGAGCAGCAATCCAGGCGTTCGCCCACATCCGTACGTTCGGTCCCGGCCAACCCCGGGACCGCAGCCGCAACGCCTACAGCGGTCTCGGAGCAGTCCCGGGCATCCGCTGGCGCCGCCTCCGGCGGCGGTGCCCCTCTTGGCCCACAGCGCTCCGGCGAGCTGTTCATCTCCACCACGCCCTTCTTCCCTCTGGGCCCTGAGACCTCCCAATTCCTGGACAGAGCCACGACTGTGGATGTGGGCTTTTATCCCGACCCTGACCTGGCCGGAACGGCGGCGGATGGCCGGCGGCGGCGGGGGCGCAGGGTGGGTCGAGGGAGGGCGCATGACCACGGTGTCGGCGAGGATACGGAGGACGACCGGGATGAGGCCGCGAGTTCCTCTGGACACACGCCGGACAGGACGCCCTCCCTGGACAGCTCCCCTGGTGAGGAGGAGGAGGAGGAGGAGCACGATCCGCTAGGGGAGGAGGAGGAGGACGAGGAGGAGGGACACCTGGGCGAGGAGCAGGAGGTGGATGACGAGGACGACGAGGAGGAGGAAGACGGAGACGGAGAGTTGGGCAGTACTGGCGATGGGAGAGACGGCAGCCTTGCCCTGGAGGACAGATTCCGCTCGGAGACAGAGTCGTCGCACGGCACTGAGAGTGGGTCGTCGGCGTCAGGCGGAGGCATTGCTGGGCCAGTGGCGGCGGCGGCGACGGCTGCCGCCAGCCAGCCACCGACGCCAGCTGCGGCCGGTCAAGGCTTGTCGCCCCGCCACACGACCTGCAGCTTCCGGCCCATGCCGCGCCTAGGCACTACGGAAATTAACCCCGGCCGCGCTGAGATTGATGAAGCGACTCCAGACGACATAGAGGACGATAGGGGCAGCGGCGGCGGCGCTTTGTTCGGTCCGAACGATTCGATGTCGATTGAGTTACCGCTACTGCCCCTGGCTGTGGCTCAGTCCCCTGTTGATCTTCAGTATCCCCACACCCGCCCCAGCGCCCAACGCCAGGGCCATCACCAACAGCAGCACCAGCAGCAACAAGAGGAACAACAGCAGCTACAGCAGCTACAAGGCGACACGGTTGACGCGCAACAACATCGTGATCATCATCACCACCATCACCAGGGGCGTCGATCCCACAGCCACAGCCACCAGTCCCATCACCGTCAGGAGCAGCAGCGGCGGCGGGAGCAACGCGACCAACAGCAGCAACAGCAGCAACAGCCCTTTGCAGTGCCTAGACCTGTGGACGGTCCCATGGTGCCGCCCGAGGTCCTAGAGCGCATGGCGCTGTACGCGGGCGACGAGGGCCTGGCGCGTCCCAGCACCGCAGTGCCGTCGGCCCTCCGACCCGATGCAGCCGCCCGCGGCCCGCCCGTGCCGCCGGAGGTACTGTCGTACCTGGAGCAGTACACAGGCGGCGGGGAAGGCGACGTACGGCCCAGCACGGCCTCGCCGTCAGTTCTCCGTGCACGAGCAGTGCGGGAGTTGCCGGTACCGCCTGAGGTGCTGTCGTACATGTTGCAGTACACAGGTGATTAATCAGGCGTTTGAATGCGGGCAGGGGGGAGGGCTGGCATGCTGTGGCAGTAGTTACTACGGCTGTGTGTATGGCGTATTGTCGTGGTCGCCGCCCTTCACCTCACGCGCGCATGTTCCCTGCATCACGTCACCTCATGCCAGCTTCATCCTGGCCTGGGTATGGAGAAGTTTCGCAACCCCATTTTATCATCCTGCTACCTCTCGGACGGGGCCCCCCACAACCCCGTCGGCAGTTGAACCTTTGCTTCATTGCATAGGATTTTCTCCCCGCAGCCCTTCCCCCCGACACACACATCCCGGCACACCTCCCGCTCCTTTCCATGGATTCCTCATACGTCTGTTGCCTTCGCCGTGGCGGCGCAGGTGACGAGGGCGGTGCACGCCCCAGCAGCGCCGTTCCCTCCGTCCTGGCTGCGGGCCGCGTCAGTGTGGAGCTCCCGGTGCCCGACCTGCTGCTGCACATGGTGGCGCAGTTCCAGTCGGGTGAGTTAGAAGAGGAGGTTGAGGAGGAGCAATGGGGTGGGGCTCCTGTAGGGGGAGGTAGGGAGGTAAGGACTGGCTAGGTAGCGGTGGGTGGCGGGCAGGCTGGTGTTGGGGCGTGACAGTGGTTGGGACCTGTAGTCGCAGCGGTGGTGGTGGTGGTGCACATGGACCTCGAGGGGCAGCGGTGTATGTGGCACAGGTATAAGGAATAACCCATACCTCCTCCTCCTCTTCTTCCTCCATCTCGAAGGGGGAAAATCTAGGAATCGCACCCTGTCTTGCCCCGGCGGGGGAATCTCCTCTTCGGGCAAATAAATATCCCATATCCATGCTCGGCTGGGGCCGCAGCTGTGCTCCCTCCATGGGGCTGCTGGCGCTACACCACCCAGCACCCACCCGTTCCATTCCGTTTTGCTCCTTGCATTCCGGCATGGTTAGGGAGTGGCCAACACTCAAAATTAACTCACTAACTCATGTTTCCTCTCCCGGACTCCTTAACCCCCTCAGGTGGTGAGGGGGTGTCCCGACCCACCACCGCCCCATCGTCCAGCGAGCGGCGAGCTCGCCTGGGCGCCACGTCGGCGGCTGCACACCACCATCACAACCACCACCACCAACACCAACACCACAAGAACCGTGTGCAGTTCGCGCCCACGGTCACGGATGTGGCGCTGCTGCGCGGGGGCAGGAACCCGGCGGCGTCCGTGCCGTCCTCCCCCGCGTCGTCGGCATCGTCGGCGTCATCACCGCCGGCATCGGCCACCGGCTCGCATAGTCGGTCTGCTGGGGAGGAGAGCTCCGCGGTGGCGGCGGGAACATCAGCATCACCGTCCTCGTGGGTTGTGGCGACCGTAACAACCGCAGCGACCGGTTCTGGTTCTGAAGGTATGACTGGTCAGCCTGGGCCGGCTGCTGCCTCGTCAACGGCGGTGGTGGCGATGTCTTCCATCGCGGCGCCAGTCGCTGCAGCAAGCAGCAGCAGCGGCAGCCAGGGACCCTTCCCTAGTAACAGCGGCGGTGGCGGCGCCGCTGCAGCAGCAGCAGCGCGTGGAAGACTCCAGCACGATCCACCAGCGTCATCACCACTACCATCGCCTCTGCAGCAGCAGCAGCAGCTGCTGCACAGGCCGCCTCGTCTTCACAGCTATGAGCACCACCAGCAGCCGCATCTGCATCAACAAAGGCAAACGGACATCGGCGGCGGCGTCAGGACCGGGTTGAATGGTCTCAGCGGCCTCATCGATAGCAGCAGCAACAGCAGCACCGGTAGCACGAACGGTCATTGGGCGGTGGAAGCCGCAGCGGTAGTTCTGCAATCGGGGAGCTCCGCCGCCGCCACCGCTGCCTCTGCCGTGGCCGCCCGCGGTGATGGCGGCGGCGTCGGCGGGCATGTGTATGGGGTTGAGGCTGGGGATGTGTTTGCGTTCCCGGAAGCTGGGGATCAGGATTACACTGGCGACGGAGGGGCCCAGGGGACGGTTGAGCCCGGATATGGATTGAGAGTTGAATCCGGATCCGGTTCGTCGTCTGGACGGGGATTGGAGCTGCTGTACGAGGGCGAGGATCAGCCAATGTCGTGGCCCGATTCCAGAGCCGCGGCTGGACCGGGGCTGGGTGATGGGTTTTACATGCGGGATGGTACCTTCGGCGCCAGGGTTAGTGGCTTAAGCCCGGGCGTTGCTGCCGCTCTCGCCGAAGCGGACGGCGGCGGTGGCAGCGGCGGTGCGGTGGAGGTGTCGGCTGCGTTTGGCGATGCAGGTGAAAGGGGGGAAGGTGAAGGGGGCGGTCCCGGGATGCTGGTTGGGGAGGCGGAGGACGGCCATCGGGATGAGGCTATTGAGCTGGGCCGTTACCCTTCGGCAGCAAGTGAGGAACTCCTGGACAAGGACGCGGGATGGTGGGAGGCGCAGGTGCCCCACCCTGGCGGCGGAGAGGCCGGTGGAGTCATGCTTGAGGGACAGGAGAACGAGGAGCCTGAGGAAGAGGATGAGGACGAAGATGGTGAGCAGGTGGGGGCATTTCGGGTGGTGGTTGGCAGTTGGCTGACACGACCGCCAAGGACCGGGTAAAAGGTGTGCTTGGAATGTCGTACCTGCACATACGTTCGTATGCACGACGCGTTAATGACAGCTTGCCTGTGTCCTGACTTCGAGATCTGTTTCATCTAGTCGGGGTCTCCCGAAGGTGCGTCAACCTGTCAATCTGTTTGTCTGTCTGTCCGAAGGAAGGAAGGAAGGAGGGAGGACGACTGGGGGTAGGCTCCGGAACAGGAGAGGGATTTGATTTGGGACCCTCACAAGGGTTGCTTACAATGGGGGGCGTAGATGAGGACATATGGGCGCCAATTGCGCTGTGTTAGAGCGCTAGGCTGTAGGGTAGAGGCGGCAATCGCAGGCTCAGTAGTAGATAGTAGGGTGCTCTATGGAGTGTGCAAATGTTGTGGGCTGGGCCGATGTGGGTGTTCTAGGCTCTAGGGCAACCTGTGCCCAATTCAGCGCTGTTGTTGGCGCCGACATTGCGGCCTGGCCTAGCCTGGCCTTGGTAACGGGGGGCCCTGGAAGGTGTGTACCTGGCGTTCTGGCGCCTGCTGTCGGCGGCTTCTGCGATTGGGAGGCCATGTGATGTTGGGTGTGCATAGCGCGACAGCACAGTCGCCACAGCATGCGGCTGGGTTTCGTAGCATAAACCAGTGCATACACTCAGCTACACACTCTCACACGCAGTGCACATATTCGTTTTCACGTGGTTGATGCTCTCGTGTAGGGGGGGGCCAGGGTAAGAGGGGGGTAGGGAGCTTGGCGGGATGGAGCACCTTCATGCTCGCGCATGCACGCAAGCAAAAACGCATCGCGCGTCACTCTGTCGCGCACCTTCTCGCGAGCGACGTGTTCATTCATCGCAGAGCATTTCCTGAGGACCGCGTACGCGCGCTGCACGCACATTCACGTAATTGAGCGCTGTCTCATGTGCGCTCTGGCTATGATAACTCACCGGCGTGGAACAAATGCATCTCCTATGTCTTTTAACTTTTTCATCACCACGCTCCGGGGATGTGCCAAAGCATATGGAGCGGTGCGACGTCCCACATCCCCAGCCTGGCCGAATGCGACCGCAGAGGAGGGGGCGTGTAGTCCATCTGTGACCCCCATGTATACAATCGCATTACTTGTATTGATGTCCTCTTACTGAACTAACTAGACATAAGACATGTCGCTTCTTTGCACTGCTGGCTGGGTATTTCATCGAGCGGGGTGGAGCGAGGAGGCGACGACCCGTTGTTATAGTCCATCTGGTCTGTAGTCGGTGGGCTCCCGCCGGGAGAGAGTATTTCATTAACGGATGTTGTAGGGGTCTTGGGGACGGGTGTTGTGGCCTTCGCTCGTTGGAACCTGGTGGGAGCGTGCCGCAAGGCATGGCGTGGTGTGAAGCGCTGTCTTCCTCCGCCATTTTTCCCTTGGTCCCACTGGACAGCAAGCGGAGGTTCAGAGCAACCACCAGCGAGGACTCTGCTGGTTGCCTATCCTGCCAGTGCACCAAATGTGAAAGGCTTGGCAGAAGGGTAGTGCTTCTCCTACCCTCCGCGGTAGCGTGATATCGCTACCTATCCAAGTTCGTTCGTTACAAGCCGATCTAAACTCCCGTACCAAGAATGATACTTAATTTCATACAAACATGTGTGTATAGGTACATTAATATATATTAAGTCTTATGCGCCGCGGAGAAGTGCTTGCGCCGAATCACGAGACGTGGCGATGTGCAGCAGATGTCACAGC
The DNA here is from genome assembly GCF_000143455.1 of Volvox carteri f. nagariensis. NCBI lineage: Eukaryota > Viridiplantae > Chlorophyta > Chlorophyceae > Chlamydomonadales > Volvocaceae > Volvox > Volvox carteri. The sequence continues at coordinate 76,012 of NW_003307603.1, read as the reverse complement.
AGAGACCCTAATGCCAAACCAACCCCACAGCTGTCCTAGTGCGGACCCGCAAAGGCCGCCGCTGGCCCCCACCGCAGCCGTCCGGCGCACGCATGCACGCAGAACATTCATGCAAGCACGCACACACACTCTTGTGTCTGCGGAAAAACATGTTTTCGGGGTGAGTGAGAGCAGCGGTAGCATTAGCTCTGGGCCGCATAACGAAAAAAGTACACCAAAAGCTCTGCCAGAACGCAAATAAAACTCCACCCGTGCGATTTACAGACCTGCGGGCGGACGCCCTGAGCAGGAACGGAGGCAACAAACAGCAATAGAGGGTTGCGTCACTAAACTTGAATGGGCAGAAGGTGGTGAGGCATACGGCGTCGCTACACTTTATCACCACCAACACCCTCATGTATTCTGCTTACGGAGCTTCAGGAGGCACCGGTCCTATTCTGCACCCAATACATAAAAAAACACAGGGGCCCCGCACACACCCACACATGCACACGCAGACGCAGCCGGCACGGGAAAGTGCGCAAATGGCTGTGCGTGTGTGGCGCCAGGGCTGCGGTCACCGCTTTGCGAATGTCGTCCCCACACTCTGGAGGGCTGGTAAAGATGGCGGCGCGGCTATGCCAGCCACACTGCCATTGCCATACCCTTCACTGACTAGTTGCTGACGCCGCGACCTTGTCCTCCGCCACCTGACCTTCCTGGCCGTCAGTGGGGCAATCCCCGCCCATGGAACCGCCGACAACGCCAGCGGCATCTCCATTCGCATCCTCCTGCTCTACCCGCCGGGTCCTCACACCTCCCGTCGTACCCACAACCGCAGCTCCTTCTGCAACGCCGCCGGCCTCGTCAGCGGCGTCGGCGGTGAAGGCGGCGGCAGCGGCGGCGGTGTGGCACTTCTTACGGAACTCGGTAAAGCAGCGGTTCAATCGTACGACAAGCTCGTCCACGTCAGCACGCGTCGTCCCTAGCGCCGCTGCCGCCGTCATGTAGGTGCTCGGGTACGGCACCTCTGTGTGCGAGCCGTAATTGCGAAACGCCACGCCACCAACGCTCTGCGTCTTGCCGGGTGCCACGACACGCGTGCCCGAAACACACCTGTACAGCAACATCAGCCGCGCCACACGTGGTCAACAGCCGATACGGAAACCAAACCAATAACCGAAGCAGGGCCCCCCTCCCGGCGGCAAAAGCAAAGCCATGTGTGGTGCTAAGCCAGCGTGCCGTACCAACCCGGCACCTTCACAACCCACTCCCCGTGCTGTCGCGGCACCCATTACACACCACCTTGCCAGCTCACAATCCTGTCCGCGGTTTAATTCCCCGACACTGCCCTATATCGCCCTTGATGGGGCTGCTGCAACCCGGCACCGCCACCCATCCATCCACCCAAACCACCCGGCACCGCCATCCATCCATCCACACACTCACACACACCTACCTGGACCAAAGCATGGCGCCAAAGAAGGTCACATCGGGCGGCCGCCGCGGCGCCGTCGCCGCTACGGCAACAACAGCCTTCACCGCGCGCGTCGGCACCGCGGCGGCCGCCTCCGCCGTTGGAGCCCCGTCAGGTCCCCCTCCTCCTCCCTCTTGCTGCCAGCCTTGTTCCTGTTCTTGCGGTTGTTGTTGTTGTTCTTCTTCTTGCTTGTGATGCGGTCCGGCGGAAGCTCCCCTGCCACAGTCCTCGTTCCCCGCCGCCGCCGCGTCAGCGCCATCACCGTCCCCGTTATCGGCTTCGGCAGCGATAGCAGTAGCAGCAGCAGCATTCTGCAGCGCCGCCGCTGCCGCTGCAGCTTCCTTCCCAACAACCGGCCCCGCCGCCGCAGCCGCAGCCGCCGTCACCAGGGTGTCCAACGTCAGCGCCATGCTGATGGGGTTGTTGGGGGTATCCAGCAGCCTCTCGCCCTGGCGTGCCGCCACCTGACGCAACCTGTCCCGCAGGTACGGCACCAATTCCTCGCGCTCCAACAGCACCTGCGGAGACGGATAGCGCCGCATGCCGGCCACATACACCCAGGCAGCCAGCCAGCCAGCCAGCCAGCCAGGCAGGGTGAAAAAGTGGACTCAGTAATTATTGTCTCGGTGGTATTCATTGGTCTGTAGGAAACCGCTTTGTCCTCCGCGGGACGGAAAAGCACGGGGGAGGAGGAGGGGGAGGAGGGGGAGGCGGCAGGGGAGGAGGGCCACCGCGTTGGGGCCACCGGGTTTCGGGGGTAGACACACGGTGAGTCTGTGTGGGGCGGCACACGCCACCGCAAGGGGAATAGAGAAGGACTGCACGTTGTTGAGGAGAAATAAATACACATATCTATACAGAATATACATGTAGAATATAAACACATATACCTAGAATATATGAAAAAGAGAGAAGAGATAAAAAAAGGAGAATGGTTGGAGGGGAGAGGAAAGGACTCTCCTCCTCCCCTGCGTCTACTCCCCCATTGCCTAAGGTGGCCCCCCTCCACCTCCCAACAAGCCGCAAACCTCTCAGCTTCTCATCGGTTGATGCGGACCACGCACCTTGCGCCAGCCCGCAGCGCCCCAGTGCAGCAACGTCATCAGCAAATCCAAATGCGCCGCCACACTCGCCCGCCCTGGGTACGTCCCATTCACCGCCGCCACCAGCCCCGGCCGCGCAGCCGGTGCCGCCACCAGCGCGCCGCCGACAGGCACCATGAAATTCTTGTCCGTACTCTGTACGACGGCATCCACGCGGCCGCGCGACCACGCCGCCGCCACGGCACGGCAGGTCTGCCGGCTCTGCACGCCGTACGCGTTGTTGATCACGTGCGGCACGGCAGCGGTGTCGCAGAGTCGAGCAACTGCCGTCACATCGTCGGGGGCACGGGGCGCGAAGCACGAGGTCGTGGTGATGACGGCGACGATTCTGTCCGGGCCTAGGGAGTCCACTGCCTGGGAGATCGCCTGAGGCGGCGGCGGGGGCAGCAGGGGCCCGGGGGGGAGCGGGGGATTTGAGAGGCGATATGAGGATGACGTTCCCGTGCAGCTTAGCGGGAAGGAAGGAGTGGATCGGTGCAGCGAAACCCCCCTCACGACCTCCCTTCCCCACCTTCCCTAACACAAGTGTGATCCCCCAACCTCCACAAACTCCGAACCTGCACGTCCGTGACCAGCTCGTCCCCTCGGCGCCGGAGCTGCACCGCATGCGGCCGCAGCCCGGCAGCGGTGATGGCCTTGAGGCACGTCTTCTGATCCACCCGGCTCCACACCACCAGGTCGGCACCCGGGGGCCGCGTGGACCTCAGCGCCAGCAGAACCAGCGTCAGGGCCATACCCGTGGCCAGGGGGAGGGTAGTGACGGGTCCGATACCGGTTAGGCCTGGGGCGTGTGGGTGTGTATGTGGGTGTATGTGGGTGCCGCGGGAGATAAGATATGAGGGAGTTGGGATGGTGGAGGGTGGCGGGTGAAGAAGCATGTAGTCAAGATGCTGCTGCTGCTGCTGCAGCTGATGTTGATGATAATGATGATGACTATGACGATGGTACTTTGATGACAATATATGAGTCAAAGAGAAGCAACGGTGCCGATGCCCCGTGGAAACGGTTGAGTTGGGGTTGGGGTTGGGGTTGGGAATGACAGAAGAAGTGAAGAGTGCACAGGACTGGGGCCGGGTGAGGGTGGGACGGGGCCTCGGGGGGGGGGGGTAAACAAATGACCGACAGCTCTGACGACGCGAGGGGATATCCGAACACCAACACGACCACCAATAGCCACCCACCCACCCACCCACCCACCCGCAATCCCTAGTGCATCCGCCGCCAGGTGGTTGGTGAGGGCGGCCAGCAGCGAGGACCCCGCGGCCTTGGGTTGCTCCGCCGCCACGTCGCCGCTGCGACCAATACCGTGCGCCAGACCGAAATGGCGCCGCGCCACCAGAGGACACACCACTCGCCCCTCCCGCTCCCCTAGACCCACGTTATCCAGAAAGTTGTTCGAGTCCATGGCGGAACAGTCCTGGGTGGGGGTGAGTGGGTGCGTGTGACGGACAGACAGACAGACAAACAGCTGGATGGACAGACAGACAGATAGACAGACACATTCAGATAGATAAGCATAACCACACGTACCTAAAGCACTGCAGAAAACTTGCAAAGCATGCACATGACATGCAAAGACATTTCGCATGTAAGAGTGTGTGCGTATGTGTGTGTTACTCTGCCCTGTAAGTAGGGAGCCAACCAAAATCTTCACCTCGCTGTCCAGAACCCCCAGGGCCCCAAGCTACACCGTCCCTCCCCCACCTGCGTCTTCCCTGAAAATCTTTCATTAAGTAAACCCCTTTCCTCATCACCTCGAAGTCCCATCGTCCTCGAGTTCGGCGAGTTCGGCCTTCCCCATCCCCCCATCCCTCCCCCCACCCGACACACACCCGAATCAGCATTTCAATGGTGGCCTCATCCCAGCCTCTTTCCGGTAACCGCCGGCTGGACAGCAACGACTTAACCAACCGCTGACGACGAGCAAGCGCCTGCTCACCCTGCCGTATGTACGACAGGGAAATCAGACCTGACGCAAGTGCGCAGTTGTCGGGGTTCATTTCCGTGTGCCCAGTTGTCGAAGAGCGGGGTGTTCGGTCCTTTCGCTTTTCCTTTTCTTTTGAAGGCCCCCTCACTCAGAGGACCAGGAGGGGGGGAGGATGTCGCTTTCCTTCTTTCCTTCTCTCTCTCTCTCTCTCTCTCTCTCTCTGGCCGTTTCCAACGAATTTCCTTCTTTCTCCTCGCCGGGGCTTCCTGGGTGGCTGCTACTGCTGCTACTGCTGCTACTGCTGTCGTATTGTGTTTCGTGCTGTGTCTGAGGATAAGGGGTTGTAAACAATTACGACTGTAACGGTGCTGAGGGGCGCCTGGGTTCAGGGCGCTGCGTGGCTGGATGTGATGGGTAATGCCGTGTATGTATGTATATGGGTTTAGGAGCTGGGGTTTACGGTGCGCCTGCCGCTGCTGACGCCGCCGTCACTGCCGTACAGCACCCAGCGCAGTAGTCTGGGCACCTGGACCCGGGAGAAGAAGCCCGCGAAGAACCAGGCAGCCTGAAAGGCGGGAGGAGGAGGGGGGATTCAGGGGGTTTCAAGGGGGGGCTGGGGTTGCGGCTTTGGTTTGCGGCGGCCGGGGTCTCTATTATAGAGACTCTATATGCACATGGGAATTGCCATTGCAGACCCCCCTCCTCCAGCAGCTTCACTCGTTTGTGGTTCGTCTTTCCCGCCTCCCCCAATGACTTTACGACCTGCACCGCGACGTCGGCGTAGACCTTCCATTTACTTCACCTTACACTTTCCTTTTCCCTTCGCCGCCTTTAGTTCTACACTTTTTCACACCATTGCGTTTTCGTTTGCTTTTCTGCTTTCCTTAAGACTTCCCTTTCACCTCGGTGGCTAGGTAGTCTTCTCACTATCCCATCTGGCTGTTTTGGACTTGGGGATGGCAGCTAAATTTACGTTTCGCAACTCAGCTGGATTCGTCGCTGTCAACACCTCCTTATTCACGTCATCGCGGGTCAAATAAATATTCCTGATGCCGTATTTGTCTTCTCCTGGATCATCTAGCGTCTATCGTCTGTGCTTCGTCCTATTCCTCCGGTTGCACTCCCTCCCACTCTCACCGCCACTAACACCACACACACGCCAATGACCGGTAGTGAGTCCGAGGGCACGGCACCGTACAGTACCTCCTGGCAAACTGCCCATTGCAAGCCGGGCGGTAAGGAAGGGGGTGAAGGGGAGGGAAAGAGTGCTGCTGACTGATGCAGGCGAAAAAGCGGGTTGGGAGTGTTGATTTTATCTCCATTTTACTTAAAGCAGAATCTTATCCGATTGACAAGGATAGCCCAAGGTGGGAGGGAGTAGGGCCCCAACCCCCAAAGTGGGTCTGGGTGCGCGCAGCTCTGTGCGCTCTGCGGGGTGTCCTCTGGGTGCCCAGCTCCCCCCTGTATGCAGTGTCTCCTGGCCGCGTTTGGCACGTGGACATGTACACATGCAGAACCGCGCTGCGAGGTGTCGAGTGCGTTTGCGAGGTGGAACAGCAGCAGCGGGTGCTTAATTTTTGGGGTGCTTATCTGTGTGTCTGAGAGTGTTTGTGTGTGTGTGTGTGTGTTCCGTGTGCAATTGGAGGCGCCTCCTCCCAAGCTCTGGAAAGTCTAGGGCTCCACCCACCGATGTCGTACACGAGCACCAGGGGCCCAGCGCCGGGCCCGTCCCGATGCACGAACCGGCCGCGCGCGCGGAGTTCAACTTTTGCGTCGTCCAAACCCTGCGAATTTTGTAGGAAGGCGATGCCTTTGTCTCCTAAATACATTTTAGATGAGATACTAGCAATCATAACCTTGTTCCGTATATGCTATCAGCATATCGCTGTCTTACTTGCGGTTTGCCTGAGTCGTCCGTCCTGAAGATTAACTTCTCTGTATCCAACAATCGCCTACGAAAAAGGTAATATGTATATTGCTACATATCATGTTGGGGCTATGCATCGTGGACAACTTGCCTAAGGCGTACTGCGTCTGCCCCCAAAAGGCGTAACTGGATTGTTGCCGGTGTCTGCAAAGGATGCATATGCAAGTATTTGGTTTGAACACATGAAAAGGCCGCAAATTATCTTTAGTATTCGTCAACCGCACCGTCGCTGGGTAAGATACGCGAACTTCGTAAGATGTTTGCGGCCGCAGGCCCTTCAGTTGGAACCTGAAAAGCACGAAGCAGGATCTCGACATCCGCCTTGCTGATCTTATAGTCTTGGTGAAAGCGCACCGTTCTGGGTGGCCATCCAATCTTGCAACTTGACGCTCTAGCGGTTGGTTTGCGTACAGCTGCACCTCGCCCAAGCTCCAAGCCTCGGCCGCGAACAGAAGGATCACAAACACTGTCCGGACGGAATTGCTACAGGAAATGCGATGCATTATGGCAAAGGGATATTGTGATCTGAAGCCATGTAGAGCATGGAAAACAGCTGATGAACCGTACTATTTAGTACGGCAAGCGTCATGTCGTGACTCAAAGACTTGGCCGGCGAAAAAATTCTCAGCGAAATGCATCATAGCTAGCACCTGAGTCTTGGTCTTCACTTCACAAGAACACGCCGCCATGTGCTGCCGTAGGTTTGAAGGTCAGCGAATGCACGTCATGACGCAGTACGGCACGTTGTACGGCCCCCGCCTGGACCTTCATGAATACCAGTCGATAAGTCGCTATCACCTTCTTTCCCTTGGGTAACGAAACTAACGAAATGATCCTCGGTTGCCACAGCCAACCACTAAGCCTGTATGTGTTTGATACGGCTTCTAATCCGTCTTGGAGGCCAGAGGAGGCTCGCTGACTGGCGGGGCCTAGCCGCGGTGATGGACGGCTCGCCCCTTGGGGCCGGTGTGCTGATAACATCCCCCCTAGAATATCACCGATATGCAGCTTAACGGTAGCGTAATGAGCAACCGAATCCCTCTAAGCGTCTGCCTGTATGCCACCCTCATATGGGGCCCATAACGCCCCCATACCGGCCAGAGGAAGGCCAGGACCTTTCCTGACCTTTCCCTGCAATCAGTAGGGATACCCTCAACCGGCAGCCCAAGATCTGAAACCAACGCTCGGTGGCGCATTATTGTCCCCCCCCCGGGGGCCCCTCCAGCTGGGAAAAGGCCCGGACAGCCCGATGGAGCTGCTGCAGTGGCCTCTGAGAGAAAGATCACACACTCCCACAAATTGTACGATGGTGCCAAACATGATAGGCCAATGAAACGCTGGCTGACACGGTATCAGACTAAGTTAAGGCCGCGGGCCTGTCCTCCCCTTCCACGCGCCCGTTAAGAACAGCAAGTCTAGTACCCCGGCACAGTTGCAGGCACAGAGCCCGTCGGCCAAAGCAATCCACAGTACCGTTATTACTGCTTTCCCAGGTTGCCTGATCAGGGCTCCCGCATGCGGCTCCATCACGTGACCCGTTGGCATCTCGGAGATGGATATGCAGCCCGAGCATTGAAAAGTCAACAGTGAGAAACTCCTCATCCCCTCCACACCGCAGCCTTACCCACTTCACTAGTGGGAAGCCCCCCACCCCCACCCGCGGCATCCGGGCATTCGCTGCCAGCTAATCAGCTACTGCCTGTGTCAACAGTTAACAGTTATCCGCTACGGTCAGAGTTGCGTTACACACAAGACGCCTGGGTGAGCAATAATGTACCGGTCGCAAGGAGTCACCATTTTCGGGGGCGGGGGAGGAATGTGGGCAAACCCCATCCACGTGACTTCAAGCCCTTACGGGGGCGCTAGCAGTGCGACCCACTTCCTTAACTCAGGTTGCCAGATAGCGTGTAGCCGTGACAAACACGGCGACACCGACTGACCTCCGGGAGCCCGTGCACATACGTACATACGTACATACGTAGTCCGAGTAGTGCAAGAACGATGAACGCATCCTCCTTTTATGGTGTGTGGGACAGGGGGGGGTCATATCTTCACACGGGCTATACAGAAAATGCACCGGTCGGCGGATGCCGGAATCGCGTGATGATACGCCCTACAGGATACAACATTATCCCCCCTCCAGCTGAGGGCGTCCTCGACCTAGCCCGTCTCCGTGGCGGCCGTTCAGAACCGCACCCGGCATGATTCGATCCCGGGTCGGGACAGGGTTACCAGTCTCGATTCTAGTAGTTGCATCACAGCTACAGAAAATGCACCTAGAATGTTGTTTGTATCCTGCTGGGCGTATCATCACGCGATTCCGGCATCCGCCGACCGGTGCATCTTCTGTATAGCCCGTGAACCAGCAGGTTGGTTCATCAGCCTGATGCCGACCCTCACTCTCTCATGCTGGCTAATGCCTGCCGCCATGTCAGCCCCTCCACCCATTTAGCCATCCCTCCCTTTGCATGGCCTCTATATACACGCCTCTCTGTCTGCGTGTCTGTCTGTCTGTGCGCCTGTTTGTTGATTGTTTGTTTGTTCGTCCAGCTGTCAGTCGGTGACGGTGTATTTGGCGAAGAGGTTTTCCGGATTAGTCATCGCCTTGAACTCCAGAGCATTGCCCGAGGGGTCGGTGAAGAACAGGGTCCACTGGCGGTGGTGGTGGGGTGGGGGTGTGTGTGTGTGTGGAGGGTGGGTGGGGTGGGTGGGTGGGTACTGGGGGGATGTATATAGGGTGGGTGGGGGATATAGGCGGAACACCACACACATGCAAAAGTCCCCGGAGGGAGACAACAGCCAACATCCAAAACGGATGGGGTCCCCAGTTGGAGGATAAGGGGTGGTGTGGGGAACGCCGGTTTGTAGGTCAAGGCGGGGGAGGGGGAAGAAGGGGAATGGCGGGGAGCCAAGGCGGCCCACGTCACCAGTGGGGATGCAGGCGTGCGGGGGTGTAGGCAGCCCGCAGTCGGGCCATGGATGGGAGAGTGCGGACGGGAGTGTGGTGAGGACGAGGGCGGCAGAGTATGTTTTGCCTGGTGTATGGTTGTGGGTGCAAAGTGTAGACAGACAGACAGACAGACAGACAGATAGACAGACAAATAGATCGGGAGGCAGATAGACAGACAGACTGACAGAAAGACAGAAATGCAATTGAAGTGCACTCTACAGGCCCATCCACAGTCAGCAGGCAGACAGGCACATCAGAGCCGGACAGCAATCCGACTGACAGACAAACAGGGCCCCCACCTGCTCTCCGGGCTTGCCCTGAAAGCGCAAGTGAGGTTCAATTACAAACTTGACGTCCTTCTCCTGCACACATGGCATGTACGAGCATGTACGGAGCATCTATCTATCTATCGATAGATAGATAGATAGCAACACAGTTCACCCAACCACAGACCAGGAGTTTCCCCCCCCGGGTCCACACTCCCTCTAACCAAGGCCCCCCCCCTCCGACACTATCCACATCCCCCCACTACTTCTCCCCCCGTTTACGAACCGGGTTGTCTTGTACCGGGACACAACCCAAGCCGCTCTCTCACCCACCGCCTACACACAGCTTATGCTTCTCCGCTTCTTGCATATCATCCCTCCTACCACCCTTCCCCCCCGCCGCGGCCTTCTGCCCGCTGGCAGATCCACACCTTGAGTCTCTCCGCCAACTTGTGGAACTGCTCCACGCTGAGCGCCGCTCCGAAATGTGGTACGGGAACCGGGTCCCCATCCACCGCATTGTGACTGGCAGCTGCGTTGTAGCCGCGAACCAGGTGCGCCACGATCTGGAGGTTTCGGAACGCGTGTGCGCGCGCGTGTGTGTGTATGTGGTTTCGGAGCGTGTCAGCATGACGTGTGCGTGTATGTGTACGTGTGATGTGGCTTTGAACGGTGGCTAAGAAAAAACGGAATAAGTAGAGGGAAAAGATAGTTTATGGGCGTACTTGTGCATGTATGTACATATGTAAGCATGTGTGTAAGTATGAGGGGTTTCGGGTGGGTGAGGGGGGACAGATGGGGGAACCCCCCGGGGTTGTCCCTTAACAATCTGTGATACACGGTGATCACACGGTTGGGCAGTGGGTTTACCTGATGCCCGTAAAGATTGAAATCCACCCACGTGGCTGCAGACCGACCCTCGGGACACCCCAGGACTCTGCGAAGGGCTCCCGGTAGGGGGCGGGGAAGGAGGGAGGGGGGCGGGGGAGGGGCTTCAGGTCCAGGGAAGGGAGTTGAAGAGGTCAGGTTGGATTCTCGTGACGGAGCCCTCCGGGCGGATTGTTACTTAGTCGTTAACAGTGCTAGCTGTATTGGGCGCTTGGCGACTTTCCCAAAGAAAGGAAAGAGATGATGGAAGAGTGACGATGATTTTCGTGGGGGCTGAGTTTCATGGAGTGAAAAAAGGGACTTCGTACCAATCGTACCCGCCGTAGAAGTCTCTAGCTGCTTGGATGTCATGGACTGGGAAGGCTATGTGGAATGGCGGGATGGACATAGCTTTATAAAGGAGCGCGTCACTTCCTAGCGAGAGGATTCAGTAGGCAGGTTCGTTTGCAGGCTCATAAGATGGGTATGTTCATATGTTTTATGAGTCGCTGAAGGGTCTGGCTCAGGGCGTAAACAAATGTGTCATGTTCGTTGCACGGCACAGGTTCCCGTGCAACACCTGTATTGCTTGCCCATATCTCAGTCCCGCAGCATTAGGATAAGCTTCGTGCACGTGCTACTTGTAAAGTTGTTGCACAAAGTACAAGATGATAGTAAACGAGAACTAGAGAAAATTAGGCAACGGTCGTGGACTTGATCATGCATAGTTCTAACGAGTGAAGCTGGGACGCCACAACGACTGAAGACAACTTATAAAAAGACACATACAGACACGTACTAAGCCAAGCAATATGGCGGACCCTGAACTGTTTCAGGCTTCTACATCGCAGCTTTCATTTGAGAAATTTATTAACACAATCAATCAGGATCAGGCGAAAGATTTGGTCCGAAGTATAAACCAGTAAGTACGCTCCCCGAAAACGCAAATCGATCGTTGGTTTGGGTCGCTAACTCCGCTTCTTGTTCTCCCCTTTGCTAGATTTATGAAAAAGTTCAGATCGCGTCCCCCTGTCAACGAAATCGACTCCCGGGAAGTGCAAGAATTTCTTACCTCGATGGAGCAGTCTTTTGCTCGGCATCCATTGTGGGCCGGCAGCACACGCTCGGAGCTGGACAATGCTGTTGAGGTAAGGAGGAGATACTGTTCGGTGAGGTGCTTTTCCGTCTTAGTACAGGTTGAATTTGTTCCTGCCTCCCCATCGCCTCCTTGAGCAAGGGGGAATGGCCGCCAACTCCCACTCCCCCCTGGCGTCACCCTCCCTACACACACACTTTCACCCACCCAGATAAAACCCCTCCCATGCACCTCCCCCCCCTCCGTGCTGGTACGCCCATAGGGCCTCGAAAAGTACCTTCTGACAAAGCTGTACGACAGAACGTTTGGGCTGGATCCCTTGGACCGCGAGCGCGATGCCGTACTGTCCCGGCGGCTGGCAGCGCTGGCTGGCTTCATAACGCCGGCTCATCTGGAGGTTTCGGAGCAACTTCAGGTTCCTCTGGCTACCGGGGAGGGGGGCCATGTGGTGGCAGCTAGCAAGGAACTCAAAAAGATGTCGCTTTACAAGGTGTGGAGGTGGGGGAGGGATGCATATGGATGGAAGTGGGGGTTGTATGCGGGTGGGGAGAGTGTGGGAGTGTGTTTTAGGAGCACTGTTTGAGGCATGTTAGTGGTAGCGGTGGAAGTGCGGCGGTGTGGGCTGCATGGGGCTTTAAAGGTTATCAGTTGGGACCCAATTAGGCTGGTGGGCTGATTGATTCACTCGTCCAGGGAACACTGCCTTCATTGCGAAGTACGACAGTACGACAGACAAGAAATCGTGTGGGAGGGGAGGAAGGGGGTTGAGGGAGATCGCCAGTCGCTAGAGGGAGAACGCCGGGTGAGGGTGTGGAGGTCTCTTTTGGAACTTTTCCTCCTTTGTTTCAGACCCAGCGACATCTTCCTCCTCCCCCGCCTTTCCCCCCTTCGTGGTTCGTCTTTCCCCCCTTCCCCCCCCCGGCCCTAGAACAATACACACATACACACGCACGCATGGGCGGGTGCAACCCTAAGCCGCCACCATTGAGCTCTCATCCAAAATATTTCCCCATATCTTATGTCGCAATAAGTTTCATTCGCCACGTCGTGCTGCTGATGCGCCGACACGGTCGACAACGTGTCTGTCCTGCACGGCCTTGTGTTTTCCCCGCCCTGCCAACCGTCCCCTCCCCTCCCCGGGGTTTCAGAGCCCCCGGGACAAGCTCGTCCAGATCCTCAACTGTTGTAAGATCATCAGCGACTTCATCACCAGCAGGCGGGCAGGAGCGGGTGAGTGTCCGTCTTCCTTTCTGTCTGTCCATCTGTCTGTCTGTCCACATGTCCAACCCTAATCCCATAACTGTGCCCTGCAACCCCTCCTCACCCTTGGTCGGCGGTGCTGTTGTTGCTGTTATCGCGTGCCGTGTTGCGGTCCGGTGCCACTCACCCCCCCGCCCGCCCCCTCGTGCTGTGTGCTTTGGCGCCGTCCTCAGGCGCCGATGACTTCACGCCCACCCTGATCTACGTGACGATAAAGGCGCAACCGGAGGTGCGGTCGGGGAGCGGGACGCATGGTTGGTTGGTTAGTTGGTTAGTGCGCATGAGCCACGTGCATGCGGGCGTGATTTGTTGAGGTCTGGGGTGGTGGGCGGGCGGCTGGGCACGTGGTGGGGGTGAAGGTGGGGGGCGGGAGGAGCTGGGGGTGGGGGAGGGGGTGGGGGGGACCTACCCGCCCCCCTCCCCTCAGCCCTCCGGGCACCCGGCCGCCTACTCTCTATTTCTCCCCTCCCCCCATACACATACACACACACGCCCTCCCCCCCTCCCCTCTCCCCTCACTCACTCTCAGGCCCTGGCCTCCAACTTGTCCTTCATTGAGCGCTACCGCCACAGCACCCGGCTGAACGGGGAGGCGTCGTACTTCTTTGTGCAGATGGTAGGGTGGGGTGGGGTGATGGATTGCGGTGTATTTGCGAGGGGACGTTAGAAGGAGTGATCCTCGGGGTCGCCCGCGCACGTGCCTCGGCCGGGTTGATTGCCGTACGTGCCCGCCCCCGCACCTACCCCTCCCTCTATCGCTCGCTCGCTCGCCCGGCGCCCCATGCTGGAGGCTTTGGGCTTGAGTACGGCGGTTGATCCTTCGATTTGTTCTGGCTCATGTATGGTTTCTCCCCCCATGTACGCGTACATACATACGCATACTTAGATATGCATACATACATGCATACATACGCGTTGGGTGCCGGTGGTGGGTGCGGAACCTGAGCGATCCACTGAGAAGTTGTCTAGGGTGACTGGATGAGGGTGCCCCGAAATACCGGGGATGGCAGGGTTTCGCCGGGTAGCGGCCGCGGGTGAAGATATGGCCCCCCTGTCCCACACATACATACATACATACATACATACATACATACATACATACATACATACATACATACATACATACATACGCACGCTGTGCAGCAAGGTGCGGTGGCCTTCCTGGAGACCCTGAGCCCCACCTCTCTGGCCGGGTGTGAGCCGGACGAGTTCATATCCCACATGTTGGCGGCCGGGGCCATGAGCGAGCAGGAGCTCAGCGAGGAGCAGGTGGGGAGGGGAGGGGAGGGGAGGGGAGGGTGCTGACGTATTTGGTACCAGTGGACATACATACAGGTGCTGCACAGCAACCAGGTGGATGCGGTAATGGAGCTTCGCGGCTACCGTTGGAATAAAATGGTCGCCCGGTCGTATTCATGTGTGCGTGTGTACCTCTCCTGGTGCTGCCCCCCCCCCCCCTGGGGGGCGGGGGAGAGATGAGGGCGCAAATAATCAGGGTCGGTTGCCCACGTGCTGCTGGGGAACAGGTCGCTGCGCAACGGCGGCGCTCCGCCGCCGCCATGGCCGCCGTACCGGCGGCAGCGGCGGCGACGGCAGCCACCACGGCGGCGCCGCCTGCGCCAGTGTACGGTAACCCGATGCTTATTAACCGTCAAGGAGCCGTGTACGGGGTCGGCGGCGGTGTCTCGCCGCCGCCGCCGCCGCCACCGCTGCCGCCATCGCAGCAGCAACTTTCCGTACAGCACCCCATGCAGCCAACGTACTACGCCGGTTATCCGCCCGGGACAGTGTTGTATAGCCAGCCGATGCCGTACTATGTGCAGTATGGGACGACACCTGTGGGGATGCCGTACAGTCAACCGTGGGTGGCGGCGCCATCGCCTGGTGCGTGTTGTGCATGCCGTACGGCATCGTGCAGTGAACCTCGGGCCTCGGGCTTTCAAGGTGATTCACGTTGGGCCCACACCAATCCAGGGTATGCAGTTTGTGCGTGCAATTGGCAGTTGGCGGTTGCAATTCGGTTAGTCGACCAGGAAAGAACATCCGAGAGAGGAGTCGTAGAAGAGAAAGAGAGAAAAAAAACCCAAACGTTAAAACCTTAAACCTAAAAAACCTTAAACCAAACAACCTAAAATCTTAAAAATTCCGGTGTCTCACATGGATGGTTGACATCTGAACGTATGGATCCGACGGCAGCGGTCATCAACCACTTTGTTATG
This sequence comes from Volvox carteri f. nagariensis, assembly GCF_000143455.1. Lineage (NCBI taxonomy): Eukaryota > Viridiplantae > Chlorophyta > Chlorophyceae > Chlamydomonadales > Volvocaceae > Volvox > Volvox carteri. Next base: position 60,941 of record NW_003307603.1, on the reverse strand, counting down.
TGGGTCTGTTAACGTGTAGGGGGTTTAGTTAGTTAGTTAGTTATTGGGGGCCACCGCTTACATGCATTCTTTCAGGTCCGAACCTTCCAGATCTCGCTTGAGAGCTTTTTTCGTTGTCACCTCGGTGTCTCCGCCTGCGCCTGTTCCGGTCGCAGGCGCCGCGGCCCCGCCGCCGCCGCCGCCGGGCCCCCCGCCGCCGCCCCTCACTCCGCCACCGCCGCCTACCACGGCTACCGTTGCCGCCGTAGCTGCGATACCGGCCGTACAGCAGCAGCAGAAGCAATTTATTCCGCCACGGCCAAAATCGGTTTCGGAGCTGGAACGCGACGGCATCCGGTGAGTGATTTTTTGAAAGTTTGAATGTTACATTTTTTAAAATAGTCTCAGGGCGGAACTGAGGGAGGGAGGGCGGGAGGGATGAAAGTAGGCGAGGGAAAAACGCCGGGGGGTCAGGAGGGCGACCAGGAAGGCAGGACGACACCTCAAAAGGTTACACACACGTGGTCTCCGAAACCATACCTTCGTCCATAGGGCACCCTCAGATTTATCCAGTCGTACTCGTACTCACCTGCCCTCCCCTTTCTGTAATTGAATACCCGCCCACTTGCTGAAGCATATGACCTCTACCTGGCTTGTCTTTGCCCCCCCCCACACACCCACACACGGCATTACCACTAGTTTGGTGATTAAGGCGGAGGCGGCGGGAGAGTTACGGGCCAAGTATCCGTACTTGTACTGCATCAAAGAGTCGCTGACGCTGCACGACGTGTCCCAGCTGCTCGTGTCGTACAAGGAGCTGGTGCTGCGGTACGAGACGCTGGCGCAGGTTGGTGGGTAATCGGGGTCCGTACATGCCGTACATGTTGTTTGTTGACGGTGAAAGCAGGAAGCTCCCGTCGTCACATATTCAGTCGTTAAGACTTTATCAGCACTCTTTTTTAAGATATTTTTTCGTGTGCCGTACTTTTTGCTACACCCTCAGGCGGTTGAGAACAATGTCGTCAAGTACTTTACGGAACTGGAGGCGTTTCAAGCGGGGCTTCCGACGGAGCCGCTGGGTACGACAGCGGCGGCGGCATGGTCGGCGGCTCCCCCGCCGCCACCGCCACCGCCGCCGCCGTCTCAACGGCTTCCGCCAGAGCCGGGTCAAGATCTCACCTCACGGCGTTGTGGCAATGCACCGCCACAGCCGCCACAGCCGCCGCAATCCCACTATCCGTCATCAGTGCAAATGGCTCCCCTGGTCCCCGCCGTACAGCCGCCGCCGCCGCCGCCGCCGGAGCCCGCCCGAACCCGCTCTGCAGCCGGTGCCCGCGGCCTGGCCCTGGACCTATCGCAGTACATGCCGTCGTACCAGTTGGAAACCGAGGGGTATGCGTATGAAGCGGAGGTGATGGCGGCCGCGGAGGCAGCGGAAGCTGCCACTGCGGCTGCTGCAGTCGTTGCTTCTCCTACGGGCATTTCCCAGCCGGCGGCGCCGGCGGCGTCCGCCACCGCCGCCCCTTTGATCGACCTCTTATCCGACTACACTCCGGCGCCTCCGACGGCGACGACGACGACGCAGTCCTCCCCCTCGCCGCTTTCGCCCGCGGAGTCTGTCCAGCACTATCATCATCAGCACCAGCAAGCTGACCAAGAACTACAGCAGCAGCAGCAGCAGCAGCAGCAGCTTTCCCCGTCCATCAGTTTTGGTGGAGAGGACGAAGGTGACGATTACAAGAAGCTGACGCCACCAGGCTCCGTACGGAACACCTCTGTCGCGGAGCTGGGCGCTGCTACTGCCGCTGCAGCAGCCGAGACAGCTCCTTCGACACAAGGTGACGACGGCGTCCTTGCCGCCATGTATGAGGCAGCGGCTGTGCTTGCACCGTCAGCGGCGCCCAGCGCTGAGGCGATGTACGGCAGTTGCGAAGCTTCCGCCGGCGGCGGCGACGCCGCTGCGTCCCTCCTGTCGGATGGCGCACCCGCGTCATTCTCTACAGACGGACAAGGTCCAACTGACAACGGTGGCGCCGCTGCGCCGTCGCTCTTTCTAGAGGCGACTCTGTCCCCGCCACAGCCACCGCCACCGCCGCCGCTGGAGCCACTAACGCTGCCGTCAGCATTGGCGCTGGTGTCGCCAGCGTACAGCCCCACACATCAGGAAGAGGCGATGCCCACCGACGCCGCTGCTGCTGGCGGCGCCGGCGAGGGCCCCGCTGCCGTTGCATCGTCGCTGGCGGCGACGGCGGTGGCGACGGCGGCGGCTGCGGCGCCAGAGGACTTCAGTTTGTGTTTACTGCCTGACGCCCCGGGGGAGTTGCGGGACGACGATGCGGGCGCAGGGGCCTCTCTGCCGTCGTTCTCGCTTGGCGACCACTTGGCGACCATCAGCCCGGCGGCGGAGTTGGACACGTCATCATCGCCGTCAACGGCGGCGACGGCGGACCCCGCAGCTGCGCTCGTCTCAGTGGCGCCGGAGCTGGTGGTGCAGTCGTCGACGAGCAGTCCAGGCACGCAGGGGGGCCTGCCAGTGTCAACGGCGGCGGCGGCGGCGGCAACTGCCGCGGAGCCGCAGGTCGCGGCGGCGCCGGAGGATGCTGCGGCCGGCAGCGGCGACGGAGGACGCGGCGGAGACGGCGGCGGGGCTTTGGGTTTCGGCGACGTCGGTGACGTCAGCAGCGGTGGCGGGGGGGGGAATCTCCAGGAGACGGATGAGGAGCGGCAAGCCCGATTAGATGCGTTGTTGCAGCAGTTGTTGGGGTCTGGAGGCGGGGACGGTGACGGCGGCGGCGGCGGCAGCGGCGGCTGGAATGGGGGTAGTGGACCCGAAGGGTGTGTAGATGGCGGGAGGGCGGGTGAGCTGCCGGCGGGCGCAGGGCCGGAATTGGGTGCCTCCGCTGCCGTCGACGCCGCGCTGGCGTTGTACGATACGGTAGCGCCGGCGAAAGCCGTGCCGTATGATCCGGCGGGGGAGCTGCCGGCGGTTGCTCCTGTTATGGTTCCGGAGGGTCGCGAGGCCGTCGCCGGGTCTTCAGCCCCTGGGGATGCGGAGGAGGGGGTGGCGGTGATGGTGGCGGAGGCGACCACCCGGCCGGCAGATGTCTCGTCTTCCCTTGTGTAAGTGTGTTCTGCGAGGGGTCTAGGAGGGGAAGCCTTGGAGGGGAGCCCGGAGGGGGAAAGGAGATATAGGCGCATTTGGGAGAGCGAGGTTGGGTTTGGGTAGGCAAAAACGTGACGTGGCGCACTGTACTTTAATCCGCCAGGCCTGATGTGCGTCGCGACCAGCAGGGACCACAACAATCACCGGTGCGGTGAAGCATCTATTACTTTGTGCGCATTGAGGCTACTTCTGCTTAGACTCATCCGCAGGGGAAGTCCATTTCATTTTGTAAATTACTGGTTACTCCGTTATGCGCCATCCCGAACTGGAGCAAGGATTATGGCTCTACCTGCTGTAGGTCTGTTGCCGTTGGTTTACCACCTAGGTTAGGGTAGTAAAAGCTGCTGCGCAAATTCCATGGGGGCATATTTGTGTCATTCGGGATAAAGTGCGAGGGTTGGTGTATAGCTTTTGCAGGGTTGGGAACTGACCATTCCTTTGAAACCACCACAGCATCCACGATGCCGTACAAGATGTTCGCCCCGCTGATTACGTTGCAATATATATATTATATATTATATTATATATATATTATATATATTATATTATATATATTATTATATTATATTATATATATTATATAATATATTATATATAATATATATATAGCCGTAGCAGAGCCTAATAAAAAGCAGGACGCGGTGTTGGGTGCATCAAAACGAGTTTTAGGGAATCGATACAACGCAGTGGGACATGATGTATCAGATAGCCGGGAATGCACAAAAACATTTTATGGTTATAGATTATCGCAAATCGGCGCGTGTCGAGTTCAATACGGTATGCAGTATGTGCCCCCTGTAGAAGAGGACGATCCATAGGATGCACTGTAGGTAGTAGACTGCCGTAAACATTACCCTAGCACTACTGGTTGGGTTTTGCGGTGCCGTACGGACGCATAAACCTTTACTTTTGCTGGCGTGCGCTGTCCTCACCAACGATGTGGCCGGTGGCGAAGCCGATGAGAGCTTACATACATACTATCCACAATACCCAGGAACTCATCCTCTATCTACGCTAGTGCCCTCTATGGTATACGCACGTGTTCCAGAACCGAGGTCCACGATTGGAATTGCAGCTCCTTGGCTTGACGATTAGAGGAGCTGAACTTAGGTGTGCGCGTACACAGACATGTCAGGGAAAGCTGCCGCCTTTCCGGACCTCCGTTACTCGATTTACCAAAGTATCAAGACGATTTGCTCAACCATATGCATCAAGACGGGGCAACGTTGCGCTTGTTAAGCAGCCTCTCGCACAAATGTGTCCGGTCGTACTTCGCGAATAGAGAATCCGTACATCTCGTCCCAAAAGTCAGGAGCGAATTTTGCCGCGCAGATGCGCGCGTGCGATTCGCAAAATGCGCCTGTACAAGTGTATATAAAATTTCTTGGCGGATGAGGACGAGGTGCGCCAGCGCGTTGCGCAGGTGAGCATGTTGGCCATAGCCGCACGCTGGACTATTGCGTGGATGCTTTGCAGTAAATAAAAGCACCGAAAGCCAACGTCGTAGCTTGCAACTCTGGGCTCTTGAAACTGCCGCGGAAGATGAAGCGCTGGCGAAGAGGCAGTTGTATGCAGCACCTTGTTCAGAGTAAAGTGAAATTACAAAGTTGCGCAAAGTATAACATACATAAACTTAATTAAACATAAGAACAGATAAGACGTTTAGAGCCTTGTCGGTGACAAGGACGCCGCTGTTGGCTTGGAACAGCTATTTGCTGTGCATAGGGACGTGCCCGCGTTAACCGTGTTGCAACAGCTCAGGATGGATTTCAGCCAGCAACAGCCTCAAGAGCTGCTGCACAACCACCGGGAATGTCTTCAGTTGGGCACGTGTAATTTTGGTCGGCGGGGTCGAGCAACGTACGCAATGCGCACAGAAACCAAGGTGCAGCGTTCTGTAACATCGCCAACATATCCGGTACGCGGTGGCAGGCTTGCCGAGCACGAAATGAAGGGGGGGTCGCATCTCACCATTCAACTAAGCATGCATGTGCTCGGTTGAATGCTCGGTAGCGTGCGAGTTTACCCCTATCAGGATGTTTGTTTGCATATCCCTCCAAGCGAGAGGGCTTGGACCTATGCTGATGTTCGTTCCAAGAAGTGAACTGAGGACTGATGCTACGGTGAAAGATTTGCACGTAAATTCGCCCGTGCAATAAAACGCCCTGTAACTCGCTTACGCTAATCTCACATTCCAATATGCCACTGCACTTTCCTCTCCAGCCTGGCCACATTCTCTTCCTCGCAAACGTACTTGGGCAACTTACAATCCAACACCATACGGGCTTTGGAAACGCGGGCAGCTGCTTCACAAGGACCCCCCTATTTGGGGATCTGTTCCACATTATTTCCTTGCTGCTGTACTGATTGCCCCACGGATGGATTTCGTTCGTCTCGTCTCTTCTTCCATACTCTTAAGCCTAAACCGTTCTTTTACGCGAGACAAATAAAGCCGATGGACGTCGATGGACAAGATTATTCCTTTAACACAAGCCAAGGTTTTATTGGCACACGACAATCCGCCAGCATGCCATGCAACACTCCCCGCGCTCCCCGCACCCTTAATCCTTATTCTTCCACGTCAAGAGGGATGCTGGAGAGAAGAGGGGCCCGCAGCCCCCATATTATTCTAATGCATTTATTCTTGGTGCTTTGTCTCAGGGAAAAGATCTCACACATGATCCGAGGCAATACACTCTACGACATCCCACCCGGCACATCCCACGGCAAGCTACGCCTTGCTTTCGTAAGCGACTCTACCTCTATATATAATAGTCGTACAATCCTGTGCCATGCTGTCTGTTTGCAACGAAAGGCTGCATCAGCCCGGGCGCTGCGCGCGCAGATCAACCGCTCCCACCCGCTCCGTTATAACAAAACCATCCATCGTGCCCCGTGCATAGCCGGCATCCTACCGCGCGATATAGGTACTACATTTTCTTACGACATCAGCAGCTGGAGGAAGGTGTAGACGTCGTTAAAAGACGACGGTAACCAAGGTAACCAAGGTTATAAAGCAGGCCTGTTGCAAATATGCAATATTCTTTAAAACCCATGCAGAGTGAACCTTTCGAAAGACCATTTCGCACCGCCTCAGTCGGACGTGTCACGACACGGGCTCATTCGGACAACCGTCCAATATCTCGCACATCGTTTCCACTTTCCGACAGCGTCCCGTCCGTTTAAAGAGGACTGCCGCTTAATTTTGCAGCCTTTCCCCATATGTCGTATCGCATACACAAAATCTGGCAATATACCGTTACCAAACTTGGGCAAGGTGAGCAAAAGTTGTGATTCGAACGATTTCGAACGCAGTACATGAACGTGCCTAGCTTACTAACGGATAGAAACTTAGTAGTAACGTCCTCCTGCAATTTTTTTAATCTTCGCCGAGGAAAAAACGCTTTATCTATGGACATTTGACCCTCCATTCCGACTTCCCCAGCAAGCAAACACCGCTCCTCGAGCTAGCAGTAGCTAGCCGATCGGCTAACCATTATTCGTTCGCGAACGAATAACGGTTGGAGAAAACGGGCGGATTATCTGTCCACGCTCGAAAAAAAATTCTCCCAGCTTTTCAACGGTTCCAAGTAACGTGTTCAGGCATCCACAGGGGAACGAATCGACAGGAAGGCACGTCCCCCTCCAAAAGAAAAAAGCCTACGCTGCCACAAGTAGAAGGCAGCCCTATCCAAAGGGGCTATAATTTTAGTTAAAAACGCTCAGATCACGTTGCCGGCGAAATCTCCAAAGCCACTTCCCCCACGCTCAACCAGGAACTGCTTCTGTTGCGCCGTTGGCAGCGCCGACGCAACAGCCTTTTGTTGTAGCAACGCCCCTTGATGAGCCTCCAAAGACACCCCCACAGCTGCCACGGCAAGCCCGGCCACGCAGCCAAACGCGGGCCGGTCACCAGCGGCGGCACTGATGGCGGCGGCCGCCACGGCTGCCGTGGTCAAGTCATGTGCGACACCCGATGTGACGCAACCGGACGATGCTGCTGAGGATGGTGACACAGGCGCCAGCGCCGGCGGTGCTGCCGCGGTGACGCTGACGCTGCCAGATTTCAGCGATACAGTAGCAGATGAGGAGGGCTCGGAGCTGAGGGTCGGCGAGGCAACGACGGCAGCGGCGGCATCACCGCTGGCGGGTGCCGAACTGAGCACCTCCGCCTTCTTCACAGTGGCCCTGTCAACGGTGTCCGAGGACGAGGATCCCGCGCCGCTGGTCGACATCTGGCATTACAGGGAACAGCAGAAGGGTAGCACAGCCAAAGCAGGGCAGGCTAAGGAAAACGGGAAGTCTTTGCCCAACCGTCTACTTTGGCCCCCTCCACCTGCATCCATGTCGTGACTGTTTGACGCGCTCAACCGCAGGCTACATTTGCCGGAGCTACGTCGTCGCAGTCTCACGTGACAGGGCCCTCATCAGGCTATCCTGCTCTCCCGCCCCATACCCGCGTATCTCTTTTTTGTATGCATGTGCGCGTGTATGCGCCTGTGCGTGTGCGTGTCTGCAGCTCGCCTCCTCCCCGGGGGCAACCGAGGCGCACCACTGCGTCTCTGCACCCGGCCGTGGTACCTGCTCCCCCAGTCAGCACCCTTACCCTGCCACAGCAAACATTGATGCCCTACTCACTAGCAACACAATCCAGCTCCGTAGCCTCCGTGCACCAATATTCCCAGTGCTCCCCAGCCAGCACCCTTGCCCTGCCACATCAAACATTATTGCCCTACTCACTATTGACAGAAAGCACGTCCAGATGATGTTGACGCAATTGTTGAACAGCAGGCGGTACTCGTTGGGCAGCAAAGCGAAGTTGAGAATGCCGGCCAGAGGCCACAAAAGGTAGCCGCCAAGCAGAGTCTTCACGTAGCTGCAAACAGCACAAATGGAAGGAAAAGTAAGTAAGCCTAAATAACGGACACGTCGTGCATCCTCTTAGGACATGACCCTTGCTAAAGTCCGCTATGTACCTGTTTCGCAGCGTGTGCGGCAGGTCTCGTGGCTTGCCCTCGAGACACTTGATGACGGCAAAGAACATGAGCAGCCCCAGCGGCGCGAACAGAACCTGGTCCGCCAGCATCTTGGTCAACACGGCCGTGGGGCAGTGCGGGTTGTCGGGCATGATGTTGGAATCCAACAAGTTGAACCTGAAAATAAAATAAGTAGCGGAAGCAGCGGGAAATCGTTAGGACTGTTAATGAAACACCATGTGGGTCGACTATTATTAAAATCTTATCTAATGCATTTACGTAGCTCACCACCAGTGTCCCAGTGGAGTGCCGATTGCGGACGTCTCCAGGCACAGCCGCCCGGTGCGCGCCAGGTCCACTTTGCGACGATCTTCGCCACCACCGTTGGCCGTCGCCTCGCCGCCATGGCCGCCGCAGCCACCCAGACCCAGCTGGGCCAGCATGTCACCGGCAACGGTGAAGAAATTGCCCGTCACGATCTTGCAAAGGAGCGGACTCTCCTGCATATTATAAACGTAACGCGCATGCAGTTATCAAAGGCGTATTAGCTATGATGTTGGGTTTAAGCCCCATCTGGCGAAACTGGCGAAATAAAATTCTAAGCACCTGACTGCCGCCATCATGCAGCATTACCTAGGTGTTGCCTACCTCACGTGTGCAAACTGTCGAACCAAAGCAACAAACATAATGATAGCTCTTGGTCAAGGAAAACCCAGATCGTCATCGTCAGCCAACGAACCAACGAACCAACTAACAAGATCTAACTAAGGTCCGACGGAGGTTCTTGGGCCTGAACCTACCGGCTACCAAACCCCAGCTCCGAATCCCAGTACGCAATTCAAACAAGGAGCAGAGCAACTCAGAATGGAATCCTCACAAGGAAGGCCTCCTGCCGCCCGAAGCTTTAATCTTTATATCTAGCTTTCACGCTTTCGATCAGGTCCCCCCTGGGCCCCGTGGGAAGAGCATGTCCTGATCCAAAAATCCAGGATCCCATCCTGTACAAGAATCGTCATGACCCAGATGTTGGGACACTCTCCTGAACCATATCCGTGAAGCCGCAATGGTTGCTGGGTTACCAGCTGGGTGCGGGGCTCCCGCCCGCCCTCACCTTCAGCCACCGGTTGTAGTCGTCACACAGGCCGCCCACGGCGCCGCGCACCGCCAACGCAGCGCCCTCCGCAACGTCATGTGCATGTGGTAGCACCGTGCTGTGCGGCTCAAGTGATGTCACAGCTGTGGCCGCGTGTTCGGTTTGGTGATGCGCGAGCAGTGCTGACCAGAGTGGCCGCGAGGGGGCAAAGCCCTGAACAATGACGTCAGCAGTTCCGAGGTCCATTAAGGAATCCACGGCTCCGAACGCGAGGGGGGTCTGGTCTGGGCCGTATGCGCTCAACGCAGCGGCGCCCAAGAGCAAGCAGCCGCTGACGCCGGCGAGCACAGCGGGAAGAGAAGGGGTCGAGCTTAGGGGCGAGGGCGCGGATGGTGCTGCACGTATGGATGATGATGATGAAGAAGAAGAAGAAGAAGAAGAAGAAGAAGAAGAAGAAGAAGAAGAGGAAGAGTATGAGGGCGTAGTATTTATAATGGAAGAGTTGTCGGCGGTGCGGTTGGAATGCTGCGAAATGCGGGAGCCAGTAGCCACGTTGAGCGGCCCGGAGCGATCCCGGCTATGTTTTTGACGGTGATGATGATGGAGGGGCGCCGCTCGCGATGGCTGATGGTGCTGTTGGTGGTGCTGCTGCTGCGCGGAACTGCGGTTCAGGGTCGGCATTTTTTGTCGGCTGCTGCCTGACAATGTTCCTTGGTTCATGAACTCCTGCGATACCCGTTGGCGTAGGGACAGGCACGGATTAAGCTCTGGATGTTTTTGAAAAAGGAAGTTCAATAGTCGGTGCGCGACAGTGTGCGTACCAGCTGTCCTAAGTCTCTTGACCGCCAATTTTACTCGTAGCACAAAGCGATCTATCCCTTGCAGCAAAACAAGCTACGCATTACCTGCTTTGCGTCCTGAGCGGCCGAAATCCGCGCTGCAGGCTTTAGCAGGTGGCCACGTCCAAAGTGGGTGATGCTATTGGAACACTTGAGCAAAAATAAAATAAGGATCGCGAGAACAACAGCAGAGGCCTACCAAAAATAAGCTAATACCGAAAAGTTGGGACGACCGCGGCTTTTATCTGTTGGCATCAGCCTGCATGGAGCGTTTCAGGGGGCCCTGCGTCGACATCGCCTGCATGGATCACATTCTTGCTCGGAATGGGTAAAGCCTGACTTCTAGAAATGTCTCCTAAAGTTGCAATCGGGACCGGCATCTCGTTTTCCACTCTCGTGATGGTTGTGGGCAGACCCTGCTGGTCAACGCATGCATGCTTACCGGTCTGCCGACAAAAGACTGTGAAAGCGTGAACAAAAGACTGTGAATCGCGTTGGATCAGAAATTCCGCGTATCGGAGGTTGACACGAGCAGCGCCTAGGTTTTACTCTGTTTTACACATTCTCTTCCTGCCCCAGAAAGGTCTGGCGATCGGAGCCTTCCATGCAACTTTTCGAAAGATAATAAAAATTACCACAAACTATTGTCAAAGCAACCTGCACATCGCGAAATCGCCCACAGAGCTGTAGGACCCCAGCAGGCGGCCATCCCTGCTGCAGAGCGAGCCCTCTCTTGCGCGACGGCAGCCATGTCTCGGAATTCTTCTCGATACTCGAATAAATCAACACGATCGCCATTTTCAGTGCGCCCAATCGCGTCTTCCATAATGTGGATTGCTTACATGGTTCTGCGATTTGGTTAGTTTTCGTGACAGAACCTCCTATCCTTTTGGAGGCCAGGGGTCTGCGATGGCGAAACTGTTGGAGAACAGCGGCCAGCAAACCACAGAGCACCGCAGAGCCACCACCATAAACAAACTCAATTTCCTCCATCTCCACATCCCCGTCTGCACTTTCCTGCCTCTATCCCGCTATTCGTCTCGTCTCCATCACCAACAAGCGCACCAACCGACCTCTTGAGCAAACCTCGCAGCTGCCTGGCATCCTCTGCCGATGCCGCGCACGCGCCCAAGACTGCCCAAGCCGCTTCCCTGCCGCAGAACGCAGGCGGTCAATCCCTGCTAGATTCAACTCCATTACCACTACTAGGAACTACACTACTTTCCTTACTTTCATCTCTTCGCGCGCACGGCGGGAAGAGGGGACGGTTCACTCGGGCCGGAAGTTGCGGTAGCTCACCACTGCATAGAAGGGGTCGGAGCTGCTGCGCTGCAGCAGCCGGGTCAAGGGACCTAACAAGCGGCCCACTAGGCTACCGGCCTCTCCCAGGGTCTCTCTGGACTTGGCCCCGGTCCCGGTCGCTTGGGTCACCTCCGTCAGCACCTGAGGCTCCGTGAAACCCGACACAGCCTGTACGGCAGAGTGTACGGGCAGCAGTGGCAACAGTGCAATAGTAGTACTAGTAGTACTGAGGGTTTGAATAGGGTAAGCATTGAGTGCAGGGCGGTGAGGATGAAACTGAAATCCAATCAAGTGTACGGTGTGAGGGCCCGTTATCGTCCTTAAGTGTAGTGCTTAGCGTGTCAGCGTTTTAGGGGTTTCAGGGTTGTCATCTCGTGTCGTTCATCCCCGCGGGGCACAAACGCAGCCATACCATACTCTCACATCTTGGACCGCCGGGACACGCGTACCCACGTCCCCCTTCAGCCCGCACCAGCGGCACCAGCCACCCGAGGTGCAATACGACAAACCCTACCTGGAAATACTGCCGTACCAGCTGGCACCGGGCGTAGCCTGAGGCATCCCTCCATGCTGCTATCGCCTGCGAGTCGGCGAAATGAGCGAGGGAACTACGTATGTGTGTGTAACGACGCAAAAAGCCAACCTGAGCATCCCGGGTTCCACCTTTGCTGTGTTACCCAGTGTGGTGTTGGGAGGTTGTCTTGACTAAAGATCAAAACATGTGAGGAGAACTAGAACAGCTCTCCTTGCTGGTTTGCGACATTACCAATAACATAGCATGTTGTCGCTAGCTAACTTGGGCTTTATATCTTCCTTGCAGGGTTCGACACCCCGTACGGGGCCCGTAAGAAAATGGCCTTTTTTTCGGTATCCCCGTCAGGGCCCGTAGGACTTTTCGGTGGCTCCCGTAAGGATTTATAAGAGGCCGTACGGTACATATTCCCATGCTTAAGCTGCCGAGCATGCTTCTCATGCTAACGGCGTCTGGGCTTCCGGGCATCCACTTCAAGTACAACCAGTACCGCTATTTCGTCACGGCTATGCGCGCTCTGAGCGAAGTCATCCTTGCCGCCCAGCTTGTTCGAATCCGTGAAAGCCCATTCTTTAGTATTATGTCAGATAGCAGTACGGACGTATCGGGTGAAGATCATGTTGAGGAGCAGAAGGGATGGGCGGCCGTGGCGGCCAAGGCGCTTGGCTTTCACTGAGTGTGCCGTGTCCCCGAGTGTAATGGTTCACGAGAAAATAACGAAAATAACGATTTACAGGGCAAAAAAATGCAAAGCGTCACTTTCCACAGCGTTTCAGCCAAGGACAGCGCCCCCGTAAAGGTTTTGCGGGGGTTATGGGGGCCCCCGTAAGGTTTTCGGCCGGTACAGGAGCCTGGTACGGGGGCCCCTCCGTAAGGAAAATTTGGGAGGTACGGGGGAGCCCGCAAGTTTCAGGAAGGTCAGTGTCGAACCCTGCTTCCTTGGAGGATGCAATGCCTCCTTTACGACCTTGGCCCTTCGATTACGGCAACTGATTCGTACAGTACGGCAACGTACGTCATTTGCCTTGGTGTCGAACGTACCTTGGAATAAAACATGCGGTTAGAGAATGTGATGATGCAGACACCCCCCGGTTTGAGAACTCGGTAAATCTCGGCAAAGACGCGCTCCGGCTGCTGGAGGTACTGCACGCTGCGTGCCGTACGTACGGCACCGGTCAGAGATGAGAAAGGGAGACACAGGAAAACACGTGATTACGAAGCGTGTTGCAAGGTTACAGGAAAGCAAGACTGATAAAGACACGAAGAGGGTGTTACATTTGAAGGCGGGTTTCGAGACCCGAACCTGCTGGCCGGCTGAAACCCCACTTTCCATCCCTCCACTTCCCTCCACTTTCCATCCCTCCACTTTCCACTACCCCTTCTGTATGTTTCTACCTCTTGGTATCAGCATCATTCGTCTGTGGTTCGTCTTCACCCCTTCTGTTTTACCCTAACCCTAAACCCGTAAATAAAGAAATCCCTGAGCCCCTACCCCCCCACCTGACGCAGCACACCACCGCATCCAGGCTCCTGTCCTCCAGTGGCCAGCCCTCCGGCTCCTTGTTCAGGTCCCGAACGAAGGCGGCTGTCAGTCGGGGGTTGCGAGCTAACTCCGAGGGGTTCATTCCGTGACCCACTACCTGACAAACAGACAGACAGATAGACAAACAAACAGACAGAAAAGGTCTCAGGCAAACATACAGGCCGACCACGGACCGGCAGATAGGCAGACATGCCGTACAGACAAATAAAAATAGGGGTCGACAACGAGAGTGGTCTTACTGTCGTACCTTGCTGTAGTACACCTCCGGTGGTAAGTGTGACACCCAGCTGCTGCAAAGGTCCTGTTGGGAAATTGTGATGTGATGTAAGGGAAGGACAGCACAGCAGTGGTACGACAAAAGTACGGCAGGGAGGCGGGGCGGCACTCAACATGACTCTTAGCTGGTTATCAAAGATAAGTAATGGACACAGCTTTTAAAAGCTATGTGTGGGAGCGGAGTGGGGCAGTGGGGTGGTGAGGGAAAGGAAAATGGAGGAAGACGATGTACGGCGCACATACCAATACGGCAGCGCCTTCCGGAATACGTTGGCGGTACAGTTCCGTGACCTTGTCCAAAAAGTCCGCATCCACGTGTTTTACGAAGCGGGGAACATCTGCGACGGCGACGTCGCGTGGAAAGGTAAGGAAATTAAAGGAAAGGGAAACGGACTCGGACAAGGGGGAAGGGAGAGAGGGAGAGGTGCGGCATTGGGTGTATGTGTCTGCATCGGACAGGAGTTGGAAGGGATATGAGGTGGCTATGGCGGGGAAGCCGACTGACACGCCGACCCACCGACCCACCGTAGAAGGCCAGGTCGTCCCCTCCGTCCAGTTTGGTTCGCTCAGGACGAGAGAGGACCTCCCGGAGCACCGCACCGCCACCGCCACCTCCACCGCCACTGCCACCACTGGCACTGGCGCTGGAAGTAGGGAAGGGAAGGGATCAATGTTATGAAGGGGCTTGTGACTGGGCTCCGACCATGTTTGTGTCTCATTACGGTCTCGTAACCATGTTGTTGATTATCTGCCAATACGCCATTCGTGACTGCCCAAATGTACAGTCCCACAGGACGTTCTGGGGTTCAGTACTGAGGCTTGTTTGTGGGTGGCGATGTTTCTGGTGGCGATGTGATTAGTGCGGGGTCTGAGAAAGCTCACCCTTTTGTTGTAGAGAATCTCCGCGACGGTGGATTAGATAAAGGCGGTGTCCGTCGTCGCAGGTTTGCTGCGGGTCCTTGAAAGGCGCGCATGACGACTCTTCCTGAGGTGCTGGGAGCGTGAGCTGACATAATACTACAACACGCGCAAGCAGTAATACTCTAATAGTTAGCGCAATTTGACCTGTCTTATGATGAGGATATCTTATTTAGAGCTGGTCTGGACGCAAGCGGCGACAGGTGTTGCAATGGCCAGATGTTTAGTCACCTAATCCTTTGGCAATGAAGTACACTTGTTAAATTTGATACCAAAGCAGAAGCACAATGCACCATTTTACGGCAGAAACGGTGGCTTTCAGGTGGCTATAGTACCGACCACGCTTAGGTTACTCAGGCTGTACGACGATCACGGTCCAGGTTTACAAGCGCGATGACGACCAAAATTCTGAGTACGCTAGGCTTGTGTGGAGCCTTGTAGTTAATTAATGAGCGTAGCCTGAAACCAGTACGGATGCTAAGGTGTCCAGCAGTCCGATTTCATAAATATTTCAGTAGGTTTGCCCCGCTTAGGGCCCACATTTCCACAATTATATCTTGTTCTTTTTAATTTTAATTTAATTATCTGGATATACAGACGATTGGAGTAATCAAACTGCACGCGCACGACGTTACAGTCACCCAGTCTTTTTCCTCGACCGGAAATGAAGCGATCAAGCGACTTACCAAGACTAACATCGTGGCGATTTAATGCATTGCTTCTGACGATCGTTGTGGCATTGACTCTCCTCCAGTCGCAGCCCGTCGCCCATGCCGCACCGCCATCTCGCCCATCAAGAGGCTCCGCCAGCTCCTCAGGCTTCCCTGGAGTAATCCCTACATTGTTTAATGGTAACGTCCTCCTGAGTCACCACCTAGACCGCAGCTTTCCCCTTTTAATCCCGTTCACCCACATCGTTTTTCTTCGCATCCCATCAACTCCCCTCCTATCTCCCTTCAGCTCCACCTCCTCCAACCCAGCCGACACCTACACGCCCCCACCCGCGCACCCCAACTCCCCACCTTCCCTCCCTCCTACTTCCCAGGTAACCTTCTGGACGTGCTCAAGGAGTTGCGGCTTGCGCGAGGCGACCATGCGGGAGCCGCCCGAGTGGACTCCCTGAGGCAGTGGTTCAGCTTCTTCGGGCTGTATCGCGGGTTACCCGCACTCGGCATGGACCTCTACCGCCACAAGAGGTCAGTGGGTTTGGTTCTCCAGAGGTTGGAGGATGTCTTCATGGGGCTTCAAACCAAGAAAAAGATAGGGGAACTTTGGAAAGGGTTGTTGTATGTGGGTTTTTGAGTACTGCAAACCGTGCTGTACTCCTCTCCCGGCTTCGCTGACGTTGCTCCTGGGCCCCCCAACTCCCCCCATCCCCCATCCCCCATGCACTGCCTCCAGTCTGGCAAGGGAGGTGTACCGGGACTGGACTCAGCTGCTGGACAAGGTCACGGCTGCGCCGGGTGGTGGGCTCGGTGAGGTGCCCGGGGAATAGACGGGGAGCACCTGAACCCGCACGTGCACCCGCATGCGCCGGTTCGCGGGAAAAGAAAAAGGTGGAACAGGCCGGGGCCCTGAGTCTCCCCGCTTCCGCTCCTCGCTACGAGCTTGTCGCTGCGCTGTACGTTCCCATCAGAGCCAATCTCCCTTTTGCTCTGCAAGCAACCGCCTCTCCTGCCTCCCTCATTGTTACCTCACGCCTCCGTCCCTTTTTCCCTTGTCCTCCTCCGTTCTACTTGGGCTGCGCCCAACCCACACCACCTCCCTCCTCCCCCCAACCCCGTGGGCCCCCCTGGAGCACGCACCCGGGGTCCACAGCGGGCCGAGGCTGGGATGTGGTTCCGGAGCTGCTGGCGGCCAACCCGGATGCAGTACTACAATGGGTACGGCAGACGCTGCGAAAGGTCCGAAAGGCGTTCAAGGTGAGTTTAAAGTGGAGGTAAAGGCGGACAGACGGACATACAACGGATTCGACTAGGAAAGGAAACGATCGGCTAGCTGATCGGCTATTTGGCGACTTTTAGGTTTGCATGCGGTCAGTACTGCTCACAAACGACAGAAAAGCGCATACATACTCTTTACATACATATGCGCGGTCGTACAGATATGTATGTATGTATGTGATTGCGCGTGTACGGCATATAACCAGGAAGGGTGATTCCTGGTGTCACCACGCACCCTGTGCCGCACACCCCAGGTAACCACCACCACCACCAACAACAACAACCATAACAGAACCCCACACGTGTGCTATTACAACAAAATCAGCATCAGTCGCAGTAACAACAGCAGTAGCAGCAGCAGTAGCAGCAATAAGTGAGTGATGCAATAACAGGAAGTAAAACGCGGTGACCCCCTAAGGGCAGTTTTCGGGTTGCAGTTAGGGGACACGAGAACGGCGCCCGGGCAGCATCAGGCGGGCGAGAGGAAGACACGACACACCACCGTCGAATCAGTCTTCACTGGTTGGCTGGCTGGCTGGCTGGGATAGGTGTAAGGAGTTTCGTTGTTTAGATGTTAGTGTAGGGACAGTAAAGATCCACATCACCACTACCACTACCACCATCACCACCATTGGTGAAGTCGTCCGTTCGAATCCGCTGCAACACCACAATATCCATTTATTTCATCAATGCCATTCATTCATTCATTCATTCACACCGGAGTTGGGATCCCAGTGTCTGAGCCTGTCAGCTTAGGGGGTTGCCGACGTGTTTTACCCCCTCCCTCTCTCTCCCCCCCCCCCAACACACACGAATAGCTATTACGTCTTGCGGCACCGGTCATAATATATAAACACTTTTCTACATACATACATGCCTACATACATACATACATACATCGGGGTCGGGAGCACACAAGATTAACCGATTTGTGTTGTGTGCTCCCGACCCTTGCGCTGTGTTTCGGCTTCGGCCCCCGGCTCTCACGGCCCACAGTGTAATCCAAGTCATACATACATACATGCGCCCATAGCCTCTGCTAGCCGCCAGCGGCAGTATCTAAATTAAATAGCTGCCCTAAAGTCATCCACACAAAGCCGCTTGACCCTGAACGATTAATAGCCATCACCATCACCATCACCTTTACCAAAACCATCGTAGTCATTTAACCGCCATTGCTACTATCACCACCACCATTGCTCCTGCAAAAAGTACAAGGACGTTTTAACATCTTCAACGCTTTTTTGAAAAAAAACAGAGAGAAAACACAGCCCCCGGGCCTTTCTGACGCTGTGTTGCTGTTCCGTACTGCCAATCAGTGAGTCTGGAAATACCTCACTTCATCGCTCCCTGTCTCTCACCCTAGGGCTTTCTCTTGTCGTACATTCCCGCGGCAAAATCCCCCCCTCCCCCTGCTCCCCCTCACTCGGGGGCCACCCCAAGGGCTCCAAAAACGGTAAGGCCGCCGCCAAATTAAGCGAATTGACACGCGCACCTCCTCAGCCGAGACCGCATCTTCAGCTAAAAGAGAGAGAAAAAGTGTGTGTGTATGTATGCGGGTATGTATGTTTGTTTCTCGCGTCGGCCCGTTATCTTCCCGCTATCGGGTTCTGGCTCCTGTCAAAGACCCGCCTCCTCTGGCGCCCCAACGTCACACCATGTTTTCATACATACATACGTACATACATACAAACACCAAGAAGGTAGGTTGGTCCTGTGAAATCCGCGCCACTTCCTCGCAGCCACCCCTCAAAAAAAAACACCCGGGAAAGCCGTCCCCAGGGACGTTAAGGAGGGGCGGGAGGAGAAGGGGAAAGGCAAAAGCTGCGCACACAGACAGGCCCCAAACAGGCCGCAAGCATATGGTACATACATACATACATACGCAAAAACATCCTCCAAACGCTCACATATACTCACCGTTGAGTTTTCCTTCGAGCACTGTATTGACTTCTGCCCCTCCCTGACTTTTCATCACAAAGCACCCACCCCCACCCCAACCCTCACCCCCACCCTCACCCCCACCCCCGCCCCCACCCCCGCCCCCACCGCTCAATTAACAGATTTCGATAATCAATGCAGCGTTTGTGCGAAGAGAAATCCAACTATACAAAAGTGGCTGTCAGAGGACATGTGACCCAGGGGCGATCTCACGGATATACACATAAAAGGCACCGTCAGGAGCCGAATTACCCAGTCAGCAGTATATAAGTACGGCAATACACACACACACACACACGCGCGCGCGCGCGTCACCAACGCCGGCGACGGCACGTGAATTGTGCCCCGCCGCGTGGTGCCTTGCGCTGAGGTTACACACGTATCGATGTATTCAGCGTGATCCCACGTTCGGGCACATTCACGCGGCCAGGTTAATCTAAGGACTTGCGTTCAAAGACGGCTACCGTAGCTGGTGCGCTCCAGTATTTCGTCCCCCAGCATACGCGGCCAGCTTCGCTGCGGCGAGGTTTTTCCACAGCGAAAAAGTTTCACGTACTGTATATCCGTACACTTCTGTCCGTACACATTTGCAAGTCCAAACCAATCCGTACATACCTGCAAGTGCGAGCAAATCCAAGAGTCCTTTCGCTGCTAGGGCTGCTCGGGAAAACCCCGGCAAAGTCAGCAAGGGCACGTAGGCAGTTCTTTGGGTACATGCATCTTTGCACATCTACATACATACATACATACATACGTACATACATACAGATGCACACACATACATACACACATACATACATTTGTATACCCAAACACGCTGAGAAGATATGTTCCAGCATGGCAACACACGCTCATTACACAGAATTTAGAACGTACATAGTCGTACACCGTACACCGTACTACTCCCAGGGAAATGACGCAGAGATATGCTAAAAGGTGTGATCTGAGAGGGTGCATCATCAACAGGCCCTTTCTCCTCCTCCCACCCTCCCCCCTTCCCCCAAACCGATGCAACCCCCCCGAAAAGCACAGTTCATGCCACACAGCAGTGAACCCAGTCCATCTTCTAGCCCGCCTCGAAAGACTTCAAGCTCAGTTGCTGTTCAGGTAGTCGAGCTCTGTGGGGTGACGACCCACATCATGTATACAGCAGGCAAACATCATCACCAGCAGCACCCTCCACCCCCACCCCACCCCACCCCCACACATTACTCCACCATAAAGCCAGTCAACCTCCACCGCACCCACCACCATCACGACACACACCACATACATACATACATACATACATACATACATACATACATACATACATAGACTAACCGACTTGTGCTGTGTGCTCCCGACCCTTGCGCTGTGTTTCGGCTTCGGCCCCCGGCTCTCGCGGCCCACAGTGTAATCCAAGTCATACATACATAGAGTCCCCCCCGCCACATAAAGCCCACAGGCCGCCAGTCCTGTGTCCATCCGGACTGCCCATCCGGACTCCACTGCCGCCAGACACACAACGCAGCGCACCCACCTTCGCACCTCCAGCTACGCACCCTCTTAGCCCATCCAGCTCTTTTAAGGCACTCTCTTTCCTATTAACTCCCCAAATAACGCCGGCGCGAAGGAACCCCGACACACGCATCCCGCCGCGCAGCCACTTCAATCTAGTCAGCCCCCGGTCACCCTCACCCGTCCTTCCCCCATCCCCCAATCCCTCCCTCCCGCCCGCATCCTTTTCCTTTAGCGGCCCCCTCTCCCCATCTCCCAGCCCTGGCCCCCTGGTCGCTTCGCCCTTACGGGACCGCACCCCACTTCACTGCCACTCACAACAAATCGTCTTTCACAGGAAGATCTCACACGTCCATGCACGCCGCCCATCTCCATTCTCCACTACTCACTCCCCGCCATTCCCCCCGCTTTCCCCCAATCCTCATCAACTCCACCAGGGCGGTGCCGTATCCCGGCTGCTGGCCGACTGCATGGGGGAAGTTTCCACCGACCCGCACTTTATCTCCGATCTGATGGCGGCAGCTGAGCAAGTGGGCTGGAAGGCCACAGTATACATCCACAGCCGAGGAGACGGCAGCCCGAGCAGCTGGCTGCCCGAGCAGCTCACGGAACTGTCCCAACAGGTCTTTGAGATCGTGAGGTGAGGTGGGCTGTGCACGGGCTGGGGGAGGGGACTTTGGCTGGGGGGAAGACCGCGCATGGGGTTGGGGAAGTGCTGGGGGGCTGTCGGGGCTGGCCGGGGGTAGGTGTGAGGCAAAGGTGGGGATTGGGGTTATGTCGGGGGCTGGGGACGGATGGCGGCACTGGGGTTGTTGGCTGCCGGCGAGGGTCGATAGGCTGTGCGGGTAGCGCGCGGCTCACACTTTGGTGCGTCCTGGCCTGGGGGTTGTTGTTGTTGTTGTTGTTGTTGTTGTTGTTGTTGTTGTGGCTTTTTCGGTGTGTGCGTTGACATTGCGATTGCGACCGCGCGACTATATCATCCCTGGGGCTCTGCTTTTCCCCTGCTCCTGCTGCTGCTGCCGCTCCTACATCCGCAACGGCCGAACCCACCACGGCCTCTTCGGCCGCCTAGGCCAGATCTCCTGCAATGCTTCCCGACCCGACCCCCTGTGTCCCGGCGCGGCCGCCGCTCGCCCCACCTCTTTCTCCCGCCTCACCCCGCCCCCTCGTTCCCCTCCCCCCCCCAACCGGGTGATGATGGCGGCTGCTTATCGGGGGTTGGGGTGGCGGCTCCAGGGAGGAGATGTTCCCGGAAGGTCGCCGTACGGGTGGTCGTACGTCTACCCCTTGGTGGTCGTTATGGGGATATTTGGCCGGGGGTGGTGGTAGGGCCCCAGCGGGGAGGGGTGGGGGGGCTGGCGGGAAACGCACCCCTGAAGGCGGGCGCGGGCCTGAGCTGTGACTACCCATGATGTCGTGCGTGTTAAATGAAAGAGAGAGGGGCCCTGACCCTTTTTACAGGAAAGGAGGCCTTCATCAATTTGTATTGTATACTGGGGAAGTGCCGCGGTGCCGACCTGCCAGCCCGCTGGGGGCTCGTGCTACATTTCGCTGTTACTGAAAAAATGTTGTGGCTGTTACTGCCTGTTGCGGCTGCGGCTGCTGCGGTGGCTGCTGCTGCGGTGGCTGCTATGGTGGCTGAGGCCCACACCGCGGTGGCATCTGAGGTTGCGGCCTTCGCTGCTGGTGGTACTGCGCTGCTGCTGCTGCTGCTGCTGCTGACGACGCACATCACAAAGCTGAGGGCTGGGTACTGCCGCTCTATCGCCGCTCTACCGCCGCTACAGCCTAGGAGGCACTGGGCACCCCGGAGGAGGAGTCGGCAGGCACGGTCGCGGCCGCGGGTAGAGCAGGCTCTTCCACCCCCAGTACCACCAGCCCGTCACACGCATGGCTGTGCGCCGAGATATAACTTATAATCCTTCGAGCACGGCTCTCCCAGTAGCTGCCGTACGGGGTCAGCGTCACGAGCCGCGGCCGGCGGTCCCGATAGTCGTCTGCATCCTCCTCAGTCTCGACGTCTTCAGGGGAGTATGCGACGGGCGGCATGTAGCTGGTTTCGCAGTCGCTGTCGCAGCTGCCGTCGACGGCGAAGGCGCGCCCGCGAGCCGGAGTGGTCGAGCGTTTGCGGTGGGACCCTCCGTTGGGTGAGGAGAGGTGGGCAGCAGCAGCACTGGCTGGCGCCTGCAGCGTTGATATCGCGTCCTCATCCACGACTTCGATTTGTACCGCAAGGCACTGCAACGGGAGTGCGGGCAGGCGCTCGGGCCACTCCATGAGACACACCGCGCGCGTTAGGGAACCCTCGAGGTCGAGCCGGTTAAAGTCCTGGACTGATGTTAGCCGGTAGAAGTCGAAATGGTGGATGGGAGGGCCCTGGTGCTCGTCGTATGTGTTTTGAAGCAGGAATGTAGGAGATGGTACCGGAAGGAAGTCATCCTCCGCCACCGCGCGAATGAAAGCGCGACTGAAGACACTTTTACCGGCTCCCACGGCTCCGAAGAGGCAATAACAATCTCCAGGACGGATGTGTGAGGCGAACAACGCCGCCAGGCAGTCCATTGCTTGCACTGTTGGTGCGGCTAGCCGGTGGTGAGTAGGGATCGTTGCTGGTGCTGAGCCAATAGGTATGGTCTGTGAGCGCGCTGCGGTTGATGCAAGCGGTCTTGCCGACAGGGGCCGAAGCAAGTCTAATGGACGTCCGCTATGCATCTGCTGCCATGGCTTAGCCCATAAGGGCTTTTGATGTCCTCTATTCATGTTTATGTGATCCCGAAGGCTGCGATGGCGGTTCCCTCTCTATTGTTCTTCTTTCTACTTCAGAGCGTGACTCAACGCGCCATCAATGCCTAAAAAACGACTTTAGAAGTCAGCATGTTTGCGGTGGCACAATAGTACACAATAGAGCGAAAATCAAGCATACCAGAAGCCGCGGATTGGGCGCAACAGGTTCTCGGACACGCTTCGTCAGTACAGTACGCCAATCACAGCGACATAAAACGCATCGGAATCAGAATCGGCCTATCAAGTTATGCACAATGTTGTAAGCGAAAAAGCTGTAGGTTCACACGAACGCGACTGTTGCCCCTCGACCGGCCACGTGCACCTCACTTGGTCCCGCCAGGTGTGTTGCGGCACCAGTACAGTATTGCCCCATGTGTCCCTTACCGGGCCATGTTTGCGAAAAGGTGCGCTTGTTATTAAGTCTTTGCTTTTTGCTTTCTGAAGTGCTGATTACGCAGACCTCACATGTCTCATCGGGCCATTGTCTTATTGTAACCTAGACCTGCTCTTCGTAAAACTTGTTTCCTTTATATTTCTGTGGAACACGGTGTCCATGCCACTTGGTTGGCTGGCCGCTCAGCGGCTCCGCGCACGTAGCTTTCTGATCGATTCCACGCCTGTTTAGTTAGGATCCAGGCGCTTGGGCATCATGCCTGGAGGCCTGAATAGGACCAAAGCTTGCCTAGCACCAGGCAGGTATATAACGCCGTATAAAGCACCTAAGCAAGTATTGTGATGACAATCACATGACAATTACGTACACACGTCCTAGGTCCCTTGAATCTGACCGAGGCCACAAACGGATATCCAGGTCCAGCCCATCATTAACCGGAGGTACATACATACATGAATACATACCTCTATGGCCGACACGTCTAGGTGGCAGGCACGCAGGGAACAGTGAACATAACGCGGACATTGTCTGGCCTATCTCTCAGAGTCCCACTGCTAGATGTAGACGACAGGAAGTCCAGAGGGTTGCAAAGATTGGGGATTGGGGGCAGGTACTGGTCAGGCGGGATGGGGAGTAGGGTGACGACGTCAGGTTGGGTTTAGGGGCCACGGCAAGGATTGGGGATTAGGCGTGCTACACTACTTTTAGGATGGGGATTGCTGTCGGGGTGAGGGTGGGGATGGGAACCCAGCCAGAGGGATGGGGTTTAAATCCTTGACCAAGGACCCTGGCCGAAGGGATTGGGGATGGGACCCTGGCTGGCAGGATGGAATTGGGGGGTCCAGCTGTAGGATGAGGATGGGATTTGCACCGGCCCTTAAGATGGGGGATGGGGGACGGTTGCCCCTGCCAGGATGGCAGGATGGCTGACCAGCATCCACCCCCAGGATTGGGGATTAGACCCTTTTTGCAATCCTCCGGGAAATCCGTTTGTGTCCAGGTAGCTAAGCCGCCTGGACACCACACACGCACGGTCCAAGCTGCCAACAAGGATACGATTGGACGGGGCCAAGCAAGCCGAGACGCAAACTACTGTTTGGGTACCAATGAAACAAGCCGCACCCGGCTTTAGGATTTGATCTTTTTGTAAGTATATGGTGTTTTGGTGTAGTGTATGGTGTTTTGTTGTTGCCAGCGCCTGGGGTTATTCTACCGCGTCCTTCGTTGCCGCACTGCTCGTTAGTTACTCAGCACAAACAAGAAAAACAAGCGACATAACGGCCCAACAATGCTTGCGTGCGATTCCAGGTACGATTGGTAGCATCACGATTGCGTCACCAGGACGTCGGCGCCTACTCCATAAGCCAATACAGTGTCAAATAGCGATAAATGACTATGCTGTTTGGGCAACACTACCCAAACATGGGTAACAGCAGAACGCCAGTGAAAGTGGCTGGGTTCAGGGACCCTCATCCCACCCACAGAAGATCTGCGAGATTAAGTCCCACTGCGTGCTTACAACCCTAATGCCAATAGACAAATCCATTGACATTACATTATATTAAGATCTGTAACTGGGATTAAGTGTAACCGTTAGCAGCAGCAGCAAAGCAAGCTGTCGTACACGTGCGGCAGCAGCAAACCCTTTACCAACCTTGTCTCTTGCGTATGGAACAGGCCGCCAGTAAGTAAAATCCGAAATTACATGAAACGTTTTGCCAGGCATACTGATTTAGATTAACACTTTGAGTCGCGAGTAGGCGCCCGCAGCAATGGACCCAGAAGACAGCCCGACATTGCAATTCGACATTGCAGAACAGATCACCCAATTAATGCAATGCGATGCGACCATTAAATCACTTCGTGGGGTGTCCAGAGAATGGAAAGGTCTTGCAACGAAAAGGGTGCGGCATTTGCGGCCTCGCGCCGGACAAAACGGAGGCGCGCTGGATTTGGAAATGCTCGCTGAAAGGTGGAATTGCAGCAACAAATACAATCGCGTCACTGAACGGGCTTGCCTTCGTTTGTTCGCGCGGTTCGTTGAGCCTGCCTTAAAGGAAACTGCGCCCAACCCCTGGCTGGCCCATGCAGATTCCCACAGGTGGAAACTCTCAACCTAAATAGTGTAAATGGCCTGGTGCGAGATGAATGTCTAGCTTCATGCTCAAAAATGCGGCATCTCCGTGGAGTCGTGCTCGACGGATGCAAGCACATAACCAGCGACGGGCTTAAGCAATTGAACAAAAATATTCAATCTCTCAGCTTGAGGAACTGCTCACAGGTGAGGCGACCGCCCGCGACCCCGTGGCATGTGGATTGTTGACTCCCCAGTTCCAGGTCCTCCTTTGCACCCACCTTAAATCCTTTTCTAATCAAATATTTTGGAAATATGTGTATGACGACACCTCGCCATTATGCACTGTTCTCGCAACGCCATCTTGTGTATTGCACCCCGGGGTCGACCATCGAGTTTCGATTTGCAGCCTTCCGACCAGGAGCACAAGATAAAAGCGCAAATTTAATACTTCGATGCACATCTTACATCGCCACTCGCCTAGCAGTCACCACCCAAATGTCGCCTCCCCCCGCAGATAACTTGGACCGGCTTGCGCGAACTGTCAAACTTCCCCAAACTCACCACCCTCAACATCGCGGGCATAAAGCCACCCGGGTCTGCTGCTGTCGCCGCCGGCCACGGCCACCTCCAAAATGTGCATGCACACGCACATGCGCCGCCGGCGGCCGCTGCGGGTGGCGGGTCCGCTGCCGGCCCCGTGCTGTCTGAACTTCTCCAGCGCCTTGAGAGCCTCACACTGGGTGACCCCATGGCGCTGTCCTTCATTGCGGATCGAATGGTGGTGGAGGAGCTGGCGGCTGTTCGACCCGCTCGACTGACTCACCTGGACCTCAGCGGATGCATTGATCTGACGGATTGGGGTGCGTCGACAGCCACTGAGGTGGCGGGAAATGCAGGGGACTGTATTTCGGCTGCACCAGCACGTAACCCTCCTTTTACGTCTCGTTTGGTCTCACACTGGTGAAAATGCCTCTCTCCCAGTTCTTCTCCCGTATCCATTGCACCATCCGCTGATCTTGCACCATCTTTGCTTCTTGCATGCCATTGCCCCCATACACATCACATCTTCATTCCTCCTCCCCCACCTTCCTCTCTCAAAACTTTCTCGCTTTCCCCACACTTCCTCTCATCCTGCCTGCCCTCCCACAGCCGTCCATGAGCTGTGTTGCGCCATCCCCGGCCTCACAAGCCTCAGTCTGCAGTCCTGTGTTAGACTAACCAACGGCTCCATGCCGGAGCTGAGCCGCCTGCCCGCGCTGCGGGCCCTTAATCTTCGGGGCTGTCTGCAGCTGAACGACACGGGCCTGGCTGCCGGGCTCTCCGGGCTTAGCTGCCTGCAGGAGCTCAATCTGCAGGGCTGCACCTCCATTACTGGTATGTTGCCGCGCGTTCTCGGATTATCGCTGTTTCCGTACCTACCCGTACCCGTACAGCAGCGCGGCGCTGAGCCATCACAAAACCATTATTACATCACCATCCCCGGAGGTGTGATAGCGATTAATTAAACATTCGCGAGTTAGGTTTTTTCTCTGTGCCTGCAGGTGTTCTCTCTTACACGTTTAGGAGCTTCTCCTTGAGTGCTCGAGTGCTTGAATTTCCCATTCGGACGAATGATGTCCGTGATTTTGTACGACACCCAAATTGTTAATTGTCACAATTCAGGGCATTATCACACAGTACAAAACTCCAACAACTGTATTTCCCTTCTTTCCCCCCCCCCTCCGGCCCCAAAATGTAGGTTCGTGTCTGAGCTCTCTAGCCCCTTGCAAGTCCTTGTCAGTCCTCAACGTGTCGCACTGCGCGGCCTTTAGCAGCTTGGAGCCGCTGCGCTGCTTGCCCGGACTACAACGCCTGGACGTGTCGCACTGCAGCAAGCTCAGTCCGACGAGCATTACGGCGCTCACGGCGCTGAGCAGGTTGACGGAAGTGCGGGTGAGATCGGGAGGTTGGGAGGTTGGCTGCAGGGGGGCCCACATCGAGCGCCAGGGATTGGACCCAACAACCGGCAACAACTAGCAGCAGCAGCAGTATAGCCGCAGTACGGCAGCAGGATGCGGAAAAAGAAGCAGAGGTACGCCAGCGCTGCGGTACGAACACTCAGCATGTTGTACATTCATAGCTGCTCTAGAATATCCACCCACCCCGCCCTACCCCTCCGCACCCCACCCCGGGAATAAACCCCCCCATGCCGCTAAAACCCACCCAACCCGCTTTCCTTCTCCCCTCCTCCCCAGGCAAGCCACTTGCGAAACCACTCCACTCCCCTGGCACCTGCCGTGCCAGGTGCGGCAGGTACGACAGCAAGTACGGCGGCGGCGAACCAGCTCGCCTCGCTCGCTTTCCTGGATCAACTCCAGTCCTTAGATTTGTCGTACATGAGCAGCCAGGGCGGCGTGCCGTCAGGCCTCCTGGACGCCGTGGCGGCCCTCACACGGCTGACCAGGTTGAACCTGGCGGGGTGCGGCGGCCCCGGCGGCGCGGTGGCGGCGGCGGCGTCAGGGTCTACTGGTGCTGGGCACCGTCGCGAGGCACGCAGCGGTCTGGGCTTCCTCAGTGGGCTGCGCCACCTCCAGGATTTGGACCTTGGTTCCTGGCAGGTGGGGCGGAGGGTGGGGGGTGGGGTGGTCTGTAACGGTGTCTTCGCAGCTGGGTTTTTGCAGGTGTGTGGTTTGGCAGGGGGCGACCCGCGGGCCATGAGGCGGGGCGGGGCAGGAGGCCGTCAATCCGAGTCTGGTCCGAGCACGGGAACCTTATCATCTTTTAAATGCCTGTCCGTGCGCCGTTTGTGTTTTTTGTTTTTTTAGCGCCCTTCCCCAGTCAATAGTCGTCGCGATATGCACATCCGCCTCGGGGGATGGCGCTGATGTTGCCGACTTTCAGGCAACAGCTCACTGTCGTATACCATGTATCGTTCTAACTGATGATCGTATGTTAAACATCGTACTGAAATCGTACTACAACTCGCAGGAAGTGGACCCCCAGGAGCTGTCCTGCTTGGCGGGCGCCACCGCGTTGCGGCGGTTGGTCGTTTCTCGGTTGGGCAACCGCCACGCCAACGCCTGCTTCGAAGGCTGCGACTGCAGCGGCTCCGCGACGTCGTCACTCTACCCAAGTCCCTGCAGCAGCCCGCGGAGCACCGAAACCAGCCCACCGTTCGCCACCGAGATGGCGGCAGCAGCACAGCCGCAGCCGCAGCCGACGCTCGCGGCAGCAGCAGCTGCTGCGGCGGCGGCGGCGGAGGCGCGTGACGGGTTAGCAGGTATGGCGCGCGCATGCGGGGCGGCAATCAATGCAGCGGCTGATGTTGAGGAGGTGGAGGAGGCGGAGGTGGAGGAGGAGGAGGAGGCGGGGATGTTTGCATGCGGGGCGGCAATTACGGCAGGCTCGGAGGACCTGATGCAAGGTGCGATTGTGTGAGAGAGTAAAAGGAAGTTTGAACCCACGTCGGCCGGCATAGCGAAGGGGTGTATGTAACCATGTCCCGTGGCGTCCTCGGAACGGGGCAGGGTGTGTGTTTTGGGCGTTACGTTGCGTCGCGTGGTGTGCGCTGGTGTTGTTGTTGTTGTGAATCCGCGGGGCGTGCCGTGCCGTCAGCAATGTGCCATTTTTCCATGCTGCCATGCCGTACAGTGCAGGTACGGACGCTGTCCTTCCGTTGTACGGCACTTTCGCGTTTAGCGCGCTTTCTCACCAATGTCCGGAGCCAACACTAACCCCGGACCCAAAAGCATTGAAGATTTCACGGCTTCTTCCCGTAACGCCAGACTCGCACAAAATCACACTGCCTCCCAGGTTCTATCCCACGCACACAGAACAGCAACACTAAACAAACAACTAAATTAACCGACTCCCTAACCGCCTGTAGGTAGCCCTGGTGGAATCAGCTACTCGAGCAGCAGCAGCTGCAACAGCAGCAGCAGCGGCGATACCGTCGCGGCTACATGCTCTTTCTCTGCATCCCCCAGCAGCTCATCGGATGCTTCTCAGCTGCAGGTGTCGTCGCCTTCTGCCGAGTACGACACGCCAACCGGGCCATCGTCGTTGTCGTCGTCGTCGTCGTACTCCTCGCAGCCGATCAGTGTGCGCTGCGGCGCTGCGGTGACGCCGACAGTGGAGGTGGAGGCGTTATCCAGCATGGTGAAGGCAATGCGTATCTCAAGCTGCTCTGGCGATGGGGGTCGCTGCGGCAGCGGCGGCCGCTGCTGCTGTACCCCCGCCGCTGTTGTTGGAGTTGTCGCGGCGGCAGCCGCTGTGGCGGCGTCGTCGACGGTGGCTGCTGGCGGCGGCGGCGGCGGCGGCGGCGGGGGCCCCAGCAGCTTCGAGAGCATACTTGCGGCGGTGCCGCCGGTGGCGGCGCCGTTGCCTTGCCTGGCAGAGGCTGCGGCGGCTGGGTCAGTGGCGGCACGGATGGGGCTGTTGTACGACCTGCCGCCAACGCCTCTTACACCGCGACCGGGCCTGGATGGCGCGCTAGGGCATCTGACGGGCCTTACAGCCCTGGCTGAGATCCACCTGGAAGGTACGGCTGTACGACGGACGAGAGCGTACTATCGTGGCAGGCCAGTGCCGAACTGGAGAAGGAAATGAAGGCGCCTCTTTCCCTCGTCCTCCGACCAGCAGCTGATCCTCATGTCTAGCTGCCCCCCGTTGACCGACCTGCCAGTGCTCAGGTAACCTACCTCACCTCAAATGCCTGCCTACCCATCTACCTACCTACCTACTTACCCATCTACCTACCCACCTACCTACCTACCTACTTACTTATCTACCTACCTACTTATCGATCTATCTGCGTTTTGTCCTTCCTTATTACACGTATCCTTGTTACCCCTGCTTGTTCCGCAGCCTGCAACCACGTGACCGATGAGGGTGTGGCTCGCCTTGCCAGGCTGCCCCGGCTCGAGCTTCTAGACCTGGGCGGCTGCAACCGTGTCTCGGGCCGTACCCTGGGCGCCTTCGCGACCCACGGGTCGTTGCAGACGCTGCTGCTGGGCAACTGCGTGAGCCTCACAGACAGCGGCCTGGCGGCGGCCGCCACCGTCGCCTCCCTGAGGGTGCTCGACGTCAGCGGCTGCAACCGGCTCACGGATGTCGGCACGGTGGCCCTGGGGTCGCTGGTGCGCCTCTCGCGGCTGTCACTGCGAAGCAACTCCAAATGCTCCGACAGGTAAGGAGGAGGGGGACCACAAGAAGGAGGAAGGGGAAGTGGAGGAGGAGGGTGGGAATGGTAACAACCGACCTCAACAACATAAGGCCCATAAGACCTTTTACCCACGTACCCAACCACAATGCACGGAACCACAACCGTTCTTTAAGGCTGATGCACGTGCGCACACTCGTTGTTCTGGCGATCATTATATCGTCCATCTCTCCTTGATGCCGTGATGCCTTCATTATACTTGGCACGCGTTTTTTCGCGTCGTTTTTGCTGTCATAGATGTATGCTAATAATTTATCCACGTATGGACGGTCAATTGACGGATATACATGATCGTGACATACATGATTTTGATAATTATTAACGAGCGGCCATATACATCCATGTTCGCGCATCATCATCATTCGTGTTTGACCCCCAGGACTGTTGAAGCGCTGTCGTGGCTACCCGCACTGCAATGGCTGAGTCTGTCTCTTTGCGGCGTGACCGACGAGTCGCTGCGGCTGCTGACAGTGTCTCGCTCGCTGACGTGGCTGGATCTCAGCCACTGCTGGCGTCTCAGCCGGGCGGGTGTACGGCAGCTAGAGGTGGAGCGGCCGCAGCTGAAAGTCATTTTCAGCGGCCGCAGCTGAGAAGGCAGGGTGGGGGTGTACGGCAGCTGGTCAAGGCTTTTCTGGGGCAGCAAAGGGAGGGGGGCGTGTAAAGAGGGGGGAGTGGGTAGGGGTTGCGGCCGCGTGTGAGGAGAGGGGATGTGAGGAGCGCGCTGAGTGACGCGGCGGATGAGCGCCTCGCTCTGTTTTAGATTTTGCAAGAATGCGCGCGGCGCCGATCTTCGCGCTATATTTGGCGACGCAGTTTTCCCATTCCTTTCTTTTTCCTTTTCGTAATATCGTATGTGTTATTGTCTAATCGTCTAATAATTGTCTTGTGTGGCACATGGTGAGGAAGGAAGGAGGAGTTTTTGCTTTACTGCAACTGAAAAGCGAACCCGCATCCTTAAACAGATGAGGCCGCGATGGCTCCGCGTGGCAGCTTATTGATTGCTTGCCTGCAGTCGCGTCGTGTACTTTTAGTGATGTGAGAGAGAGACCCACCCAGCGGAAGAGTCGCGAAGAGAGTTTTCATTGGACTCGCCCTTGTTTTGAATTTGAATTGGGTTGTCTTGTATACGCGGGTAGGGGCAGTTTCGCGGGCGGGCGTACGGGTGTTTGCCACTTGGGCAATCCGCCGGTAGACCTTGCATTATCATATCCCCCTTGGAGCGGGGGCCGATGCTGGAAGAGGAGACCGGCCGTACTGCTGCACATACTTTACTGGTGTGCTGCATGTTGAGTCAGGTCGTGACATTTATAGCGTGTGAGGAACCGACTGTGCTGCATCGAAGGCCAGGGTGATGAATGGGATGTCTGGAAGGCAGCTGCCGCCATCGGTGTCTGATGTGATTTAAAAGAGCGCTCCTTTCTTTAATTTGGGTTTGCCTCGCTTGGGGCACTTTCCCTAAGTGAGCGCAATTATTAACTTTTCTCGTTGCAATGTCGTGATATTTCTTAGTAGTCGAAATCTGAGATGGTTAAACACCGGAATGCCGTATTATGCCGTACTGAATGGAGTGAGTCAGTTGCAGATCCCTGGAGTGCATGTACGGCATTCTGCAAGCCCAAGGGTTGCGGTGTACACTTTTCCTCCGTATTGCCGTGCTTGCATTACATGATTGGCCAGCTTTTGTGAGGATGGATTACGAGACGTTGCCGATAGTGCTGGAGGGTGTTTTGCCTGAAGGTGAGTAAGTGAGTGAGTTGTGAGTGAGTGAATTTTGCTGATGTCCCTAAATAACGCCGTGCTTGAACTCAAATTAATGACATGACAAGCTTGTACGTGTCACGTGGTCTGTCAGCGTGGCCTTTAATTAGCTGTCGAGGACGGCGATTTCGGGAGGCGAGCGTTCTCGCGCAATGATTGATCTCTCTCGCATCAAGACTGACGCACAACGGTGGGGCCCGGCATGTACCATAGCTCTATCTGCTTGGCAGTCCCGCCCTGGGCCGCCAAGCCAAGCGTCTTTTTCTAGGGCTTGCGATTACTTATCGCAACTGCAGACGCATATTTTGTGGGATGCTTGCCGTTGCTTGCTACTGTTCTTGGCTGGGTGCGCGGGAATGCGGCTATACGTTCGGCTTCAGGTTCAATCGCCATACGCGCCACGTCGCGCAAGCATAACTAACCTGTGGCATGGGCTATATTCTCGTATTCGCGCCATGCAAGGTTGGGTTTCGGGACCGGGTGCCAACATCCAACCTATGCGCTATTGTTTTTGTAAGGAGACGAAAGGCAAGTAGATATAGGATGTACTGAAATCCTAACCTGTAGCGACTCTTGGAACCGTTCAACACATCCAAAACCCACTTTCTTAATCTGCTTCATTAATCTCCTAGCCATCTTACGGCGATAGCACACGCAGCATGCAGCTTTCCAGTCTTTGCCTCATCTTTTGCTGCACTGAATCCAGCGCTGTCTGCTATCACTGTAGGTATAGATATGTTGACGGGCTTCGGAAATGTAGGTACGGCAACGGCTTTGTTGCCAAGTGAATGCTACCGACAGCTTTGTGTACGTGTATACCGTTCTCGCAGCCCCCTGCTGTTAGGAACAGCCAGAGAGCAACGTTTCACGCCTGGAAAGGAACTAACTAGATGTGCACGTGCGTAAACCCGTAACTGTATAAAAATTACAAAAGAAATCCATAGGAGCTGCTTAATATAGACATACGTAAGATTGCAGCCTGGCAAGGCATGGCCACACCTGACATTACCTGACACACCTGCCAGGCAGGAAAGGGCGAACGGTTCATGGGAGGACATGGCAAGCCGCACAATCCATCCGACACCACGTGCCTCCGTTGTGGGTAGATGTGGTGGTGGTGATGGTGGATGGGTTGGGGCCACCACGTGCATTCCCCTACGACGAAGGAAATCTGCACAGAATCCCATGTACCCCAGGCTCATCACCAGGCAAATCATGCAGACGAACCACCGGAGGGATACAAATGAAAGCGGCAGGTGCATGCACGAGGAATTACATGTAACTTGCTTAAATATCATCGAAAGCCTAAATTGAATAAATTTCCTTATGGACCTTTCCTTATGCCTACGTTAAAGCTCATGAATGAGCCCAGGCGAGCGGGAAAGGGCGTCAACACGTGGCCCACTGACTCGGTGGCCCACAATAATGGCTATTGACCGTCCTTGGGTCCCCCCCTGGCCTTTACGGATGGACCTCACATTTGTGCGGAACTTGCAAAACTTGTGCAAAAGGCTGACGCGGGCAATCCATCCTGCTAAGACTCTTCATCAAGGAATGAGAACGAAATGCACTTACCCCTTCGTTTTCACCCCTACGTCTTCTTCTCCCAAAGACACTCCTCGTTCCGCCTGCTGCCTTCGAACGATGTAATCCATCCAGGAGAGATTCCCATCCCAGCTCCACCCTCACGGACGGGACTATCACCACCATCACGCACCAGCCTTAGGAGAAGCCGGAAATGACCTAATATTTAATAATATGTTAATGGTTTTGGTATGTCGCAAGAAGATCTGGCAGAACTAGCAGATAGACACCAGATAGATCCAGATCTGGAGGTATACCATTAGAAATCATTACTTTTGCAACCTGTCAGTGCACAAAGCCTAATATTGAACACTAAAACATTTCTGGCCAAACTTGATAGAAATAGGAAACGTTTTAAAAATGCAAGTAATCTAATCTGCTCACGTTAGGTTCTCCTGCCAGGCTGCCTGCTGCCTGCCGACCTGCGTAGCTGCCTGCTTTCTGGCTTTTGCCGATGAGGTTCGGATTACTGCATGGCGGGATTTGCATAACCGGATCCGTCTAACCCCCAAGCAGGTTAGTCACTCTCCGCGCTCAAATACGTTATGGCGATGCCGTGCGCTTTCAAGTACAGGTCCTCGTTCGGGTGGTCTTGTGCGTGCTCGATCTTAGTGCAGAGATCTTCCGCGTCCAGGATTAACTGAGCGAAGGGGTTTGTTACCTCCGCGCCGCCCGACGAGTTGCTGCTCGCCTGCTGTTGACCGGCCTTGAGGATGTTTTCCAAGCCCTCTAGAGCGGTCCTGACAATGACCTCGTCCGCGACAGCGAGCAAATCACAAAACGCACTGATCGCACCATTCTGCACCAGAAACGCGATCTGCGCCATGCTGCTGGCCGGCGTCGCGTTGCACAGCGCGATAGCTGCCTCCCTTCTGACGTTGATGTTCGGGTTCGACATCAGTTCAACGAGCGGCGGAATAAGCCCTGCATCGATGGCCGACTGGATTTGATCCTTGGTGCCGGCCATGATGTTGGACACGGCAAAGCATGCCTGCGAGCAGCCACCATGTGGCAGGTTGGCTTTTCAATACATCGCTTCAATGCAACTACCAACTAGAAACAAGTATCGCAGGATCATAGGACTCTTTTACCATGCGGATGCGGATGCGGATGTGAATTCGGATGTGAATTCGGATGCGAATGCGGATGCAGCGCAGGATACGTACCAGCTCAATTCTTCCAGCCGTACAGGAGAAGACTCGGAGCAGGCAAAACCGGGGGTTTTAGTTGTGGAAATCTTTCCCGTCTGTAGCAAAACCCATTTACTCTTAATCAAGCATTGGAGTCACGAGTCCGAACACGCGCGCACTAAAGAGCTTGCCATGGTGCAAACAGCCATCGCAGAGCCCCTGCTAAAAACATAGGCAGAATGCCATACCTCCCTCCCTCCCTACCGCCCAGGCAGTATCCGCGTATCAATATCAAATACCAACACTTCAGATTTAAGCTACCTAAGTGCATCGGGGTCAACTCAGGTCATCCCATTTAAGGAAAATCGTTGTTTGTGCTTCAACACGCATACGAGTGGCCCGCGTGGAAACTATGCAATTGGGCAAAGATATATGATACCACGATCCGCTGCATGCAGGGCAAGTGTCGTACGCGTCCGTACTTGACGACCCCAGCAGGAACACGTAAGTCCCAAAATTTAAGAGGCGATGATTGTTAAAGCAGGACTGGAGCTTCCGTGGCTAATGCTACTGCTGTAGCGAACCGAAATGAGAAAAAAAGCAGCTGAATTAATAGACCCACCTCCTCTTTGATGCTGTCCTTGGGGTTGGCAAAGAGGACAACTAGGCAGCTTAGCGCGCCGCAGTCGATCACCGCTTGGGTCTGCTTGGCGCTGCCAGCCGCGATGTGGCTCGCGAGGCTTAGCGCCGCGAGGACCACATACGGCGACGGATGTCTGCGGTGAAACAAAAGTCAAATGTATATACTGCTCAAGGTAGTCGCACATGTTTTCAAGCACATGTTTTCGCGGTTCCATCCAGCGGCTTTTTCCGAGACGCAAGCTGCAAGTCCCCCCGCGCAACAAGCATTGCTCTGCAAACTGTCCGGGACCCAAATCACGCAGCAACAAGCAATCCACCTTACTTTAGGAGCTCAGGAAGGCGGCGACAGATTCCTAATTCAATAATTTCGTCGACGTAGCTACTCGCATAGTTGCCTTTAGAAAGGTCCGCCAAGGCCCAACACGCTTCGGTGATAACTTCTCCGTCGCTGTGGTCGACGAGGCGAGCAATTGCCGGCAGCGTTTGCTTATCCTGTAGGCATGACAAATTAAACGGCTGACCCGACAAGGAGGCTGTGATACTGGGAGTGGGAAGAGTGCAAACCGCTGCAACAGGTAGTCAACCCATCCCCAAACTTACCAGCAAACGAGGAGATGGCCCTCCCTTACAAAACAAAAAAAGCGTTCGCGATGCGACGCGAAGCGTGGACAGCTTCACGTCGCGCTTGAGCAGGTCTAGCAGTGGCGGCAGAACGTTGCTATCGAGCGCGTAGTCGCGCCACTTGGGCGAGTCATTGGCGATTTCACCCAACGCCCCAACTGCCTGTGAGAAAACAGTCACCCAAAGTTAGTACTGGTCAGCATGCATGGAAGTTCCTAATTGCCTGATCCATACCTGCTCCTGAAGGTCAGGGTCGGTCGAACCAGGGGCTGAACTTATGAGACTGACGCAGATGGGCACCACCTTACGGTAGACGCGAAGCTTTACATCGTCGGATAAGCTGAACGCAAGACTTGCCAGCCTCAGAGCAGCCTCAGCCTGCGCTGGTCAATCGCAAGCTCTCCCATCATCGCAAACTGTCAATACGGGACAAAAGTGCACGGATAACAACAGGAACCTTACCTGAAGCTGGGGCCTATCGGAGGGCTCCAGGAAACCAATAAGGACCTCACAGAAGTCCTGCAAGTGCAGAACGACGCACAGTGGGAAAATTTTCGTCGACAGAGAGCGGACAGAGGACGGTTGCCAGGAGATTGCCACAGGCCACAGACGAAAACATGCCAAGCTTACAGGTCCTGCGGATCGGTTCATGCTGTCTGCTGAAAGCCCCAAGCTGGCCAAGTCCTGAACCAGCAAGGTAGTGCGGCCCGGTGACCCCGCAAACCCGTCAGCTGCCTTCATTTCTGGTTGTTTCGCAGGAGGCAGGCGTGAGATGTTTGTAATGTAGATGGTAGCGCCCTGTAGCGCTTGAGAAAGCTTTCCTGCCAAGCCCAACGCCTTAAAGCAAAACAGAAAATTCGCGGTGCCCCAAATGGATAACTAAGCAACGTGTGGGCTTTGCAGAAGACGAAAGAGAACAGCGAAGCTATTCCTGTTACGCCAAACAAGTGTACGGGCACGTCCGGGCACGGCATTTTTAAACACTTCGACACCAGGAGCCATAAGTTGAGGCACTGGCGCGGCATGCGTTCTGGGCTTTGCGCCAGGGTAAGTTCCTTGCCGCATCGGTGGGAGCCACCATCGCGGCGGCGAGAGGTGGCCCTGCGCAGCAGGCGGCCTCCATTGCATGCCTCGGGGAATCGCTGCAAATGTCAGTGGAGTTGAAAAACTGCAAGACAATAAAGTCAAGATTCGAGATAGCCGCACTTGTAAATGTCAGGACAGCAAAAAACATATGACGCAAATCTAGCCAAGTTACGAGCAGCTAGATGTCCCGCATACCAGGGAGCAAGTACAATCCGCACAAAATAGGGCCTTACGTATCAAATACTAAAATCTTGATCCATCCCTTGCTGTTGTCCTTGCCATGTGCCTGTTTTCAAGCAAAGTGAAGGTGTGACACCCAGCCACGTAATGCATAGAATATAAACATAATCTTGCAGATAAGGTCATTTTAGTAAATGATCGCCTGCAGATTTACCTGCTTTCTTTGAAGAGCCGCTTCCAAAAGTCGTGGTACCGTTACGCCGTACGAGTACTGTGTCGTTTTGGCGCAGTTGTTCTCCCTACTGTACTTACAGTTTTATTTATATTGTGAATTCACCATATGGTTACCATGCTATATTGATGATAACATGTGAGTCGTATTCATCTCGCTGTACTGTTCTTGAATAATGCAAATGATCTTGGCATGTTACCCAATCATTTATTCGTATTATCAACTTATTCTGTAAGATGGGTTGCGCGAGCTCGGTTCCTGAACGATTGGATACCCCTACAGTAGGCGCTGAGACGCGTTTGCCCCTCGGGTCGGAACAAGTTGATATCAGTGGTAGTAACTGTACTGGCCAGCTTCCAGGCACTACCAGCGCTGGACAGTCCGACGCAGCAACATCGAACCATTTGCGTGCTCGGCCTCCCAACGGCTCCTCTCGAGGATTGGCGCAAGTTAAGCATCCCATCAGCCTGGCAGGATGGGACCTTGTTGTTGTAGACCTCCCGAACACTGTTCCGGGCGTTGCTTCGGTTGGCGCACTTGAACCAGCCATCTTGCCGCAACCAGCCCGCAAAGAGGAGCATTTGGGAGCCTTCGCGTCACCCATCCTATCGAGCCAGCAAAAATCAGGCGTTCTGCATCAATCGGCGTCAAAGCGCGCCAAAGCCACGGACTCACAGTCTGATGGTGGATCCCAAACTCTATCCAGCGGACCGGCATCCCCTGGCTTGAGGAGACTTGAGCCGCAGCTGCCCGGAGAGGAAGCTACCACAATCCAAGTTGAGCGTGTTGCGGAATTTGAAGCACCTCTCTCCCGCGCCGGTGCGTCCCTTTCGGCGTCACCCGTAACTTTGGCAGATGGCCGCAAGCTAGTTCTTATCGTCTGGGACATCGAGCACGTGCGCTGCCCCATGCTGGGGGGAAACAGCATGGGGAAGAAGAAGAAGAAGACGAAGAAAAATAAAAAGAGGAAAGAGACAAGAGGCACGGTCCAGGGAAACCCCAACAACAGCAATACCAACAACGGCGGCAGCAACAGCGTCCCCAAGCAGCTGCAGCAACAGCAGCAGCAACAGCAGCAACAGCAGCAGCAACAACAGCAGCAACAGCAACAACAGCAACAGCAACAACAGCCGCCCTGGAAACACCCTCTGTCCCCCCAGCACGTCCTAGGGTGAGTGGGGGGCTTGGAAGCGGAGCGGGACACCCTGTCCCAGATGGATGAGGGACTCTGCACGGGCCCCACGAGCTGCACGTGGTATAAGGGAATCAAATAAAGGAATTTATTAGGAAAGGGCTATAGTGGAGAAGTGAACCCTTTTGTGTTTTGAAACCCGCATGCTGCCGAGTACATGCGCTTCCGCGCCTACGGGCTGGCCGCCATGCTCCCCGTCGTGCTATAAAGCCGACATCCTTCAGCCTCTCATGATACAACCTACAACCTCCCCTCGCCATGCCCCTACTATCCTGCCGCCTTGCGAGCTCGACCCCGGAACGCCCTCCCCTCCCCTCCCCGGGCCCCTGCACTGCACCAGGTACCTGAAGCAGCACTTTGTGTACAGCAAGGGCCGCATCGAGTATCGCACGGTTGCAGCACTCTCGGCGGCGACCCTGCGCACGCTGCTAAGGTTCCACGAGCGCTTTGTAGAGCTGGTGCGTCAGTTCTCATGTGCTTTCTGTGTCGTACCTTTCATGTGCCGTGTCTATCGACTTGTTAAGCACGCATTGTTACAAGCACTGTTATTCTTCCACCAAGGCCCGACAACCGCGGCCCGAAACTACCTGGTAATATGTTTGATATGTATGGTGATGGCGGTTAAGCACTTGTTCAGGGCAGGACGGGGAGGGAGGTAGATCCCGGGATCCGGGCTTTTGGGAGAAATTGTAAGGCCTTGTGACTACACAGCTGCACTACTCCAGTAAAACCGACGTCCGGCGTTGCTCTATGTTTTCTTTCCTGTTTGCCAGATCAACCATCCCTGAACGCCCCATGCAATATGCGCCCCAATGGCGTCTCCGTTGATTCCGGGCCCCCGCAGGCGGTCCCCAATGTGAGTCTGATGTTGGCGGCGAAGGACAAGACCAGCACGGTACTTGCCAAGGTACAATTGAATGCGTTAGGTGGAGGGGGGAAGGGGGGAGACGAACCTCGAACGAGTGAAGCGGATGCCAAGGATAGGCTGATAGTGGGGAGGGGGGGGGGGAAGGGCCCTGCTGTTGACTTTTTGTTTGTGAGTGCGTGCAGGGGTAAAGGATGGCGTGGGGTGGGCACGTATCTGTGTGAGGAGGACAGGAAGTAGGTGAGGGGGAGGCCAGGTAGGCAGCCAGCCAGCCAGCCAGGCACTCAGGCAGTCGGTAGACATATGATCGGTAGGGGCCACCGACGCCGTTCTAGGGTTCCGTACCTGCTGGGTAGGACCGGGCAACCGACGGACCAGCAGCCAACCGTGCAAATGGATTTGATCTGAGCATGCATGAGCCTTGCATGGTAGGTGACCATTGACCAACTCCACCAAGGCGGGGGACCGGCTACGTAACTGGCGCCTAGCGGGGAATGGAGCTTTCGCTTGGGAATGAACTTAAGTGATCGCAGGGGAATTATAGCCCGGGGAGGCCAGGTAACATGGAACTTCAGTCGCCACGCGCGTGTCCAGGTCCGTGTCTTGCCTTTATTTATTTATTGTTTACTTATTTATTTATTTATTTCTTAAGCCCATCCACGCGCAGTCATCATTTATTAATTATCCGCCGCGCTCCCTTGCCACTCACTGCCGGCACCGTTGCCGCCGCGGACGCTCGCACGTACCCGTATAGGAGGTCCGCAGCTTCATGGCTCAGCACGCGCAGCTCGCCCGGCAGAACCCTGGCCAAGTGACCATCGCGCTGGTGGCCCGGGATGACCACTTCCAGGACATTCGGCAGGTGACTGGGGCCGGAAAGAAGTAACTTGAGCGATATTACGTGTTATGGGATATGGCGATGCCTACGGTTTGTGCATGACTTTTTGATCATCATGATCGTTTTTGTATCGATTCCTCTTATCAGCTATTTCATCCTTCTTCACAACACCTCTGCCACACATTTGCACCGGCTTGGCATTACATCAGCATCACCGCGCGCCTTGCTTTGCTTTGCCTATTATTTGTAAATGCATGCATGTAGGAGGCTGCGGAGGGCGGCTTTTTTGTGGAGCTGTTGCCGCAGTGCCGTTGGGTGGAGTTTCTGCGCCATCACAGTGGCCAGCAGACCGTGATGCTGATCAAATAAGGTGCGTGCGTGACTGCTTGTGCTTTGCCTAGAGTAAAACAGAGGCTGCGACTGGGCACACGTTATCACGAGTATGTGTACGTGTGTGGGGAAAAGGATGCGTTGGGTGATACAGATAAGGGTATCGAAGTATACCCATCGAGATTAGGTTATGGGGAGATTGTCCGCGGGTGCTACGTTACGAGGGCTATTAGCCCTGGGGTTAGGTAAGGGCTCAGGTAATGTAGAGCGGTCAGACGAGCAGTGAGCAGACAGCCATCTTTTGGGTTAGTTTGGGTAAGTGGGTTGGCGCAAAATCGGGCAGCAGTCAAAGCGTTCCGCTTATTGCGTGGCGTGATGGGGGGGAGCATAACTGTGAGGTGCGCGCGTGGCATCAAGGGCGCGTGGCCTTGCCTTACGAAAGCTTAAAACCTTGACACTGTCAGGGGTTTCTCAGGTCTCCTAAGAAACCTGGAAGAAATGAAGTTATAGGCTTCACATAGAAGAATGAAATATCCTTACTTCACAGTATTCGTAACGAGCCGTCTTTAACGTATCGGACGACACTCCGAGACGCGTGCCTGTGTCGGTTTGGGAACCAAAGGTCACGTGGCCGTGACGCGGCTTCTTCCATATCAGTATGAAATTTGTATTTTCCAGACTTCAAGGCATTGGTAATCTCAACAGAATTCTGGGAAGGAGATGACACGTCGTGTTCGCCTCATCAGGCTCCAGTGACGGTTAAGGATAGACTCCACTAAAAATCTGTTTGCTGCTTTTTTATACGGCATTTCGCTTCTAGTTCCGGTGCGTATTCTCCCGTCTGAGCTGCCATGTCAAATTGGTTGTTCGACTTACTAAACCAATCGTATCGCGTGTAACACCTTAAACAACGTGGAAAATGTCCAATCATTAAAAAAATCTGGTGAAAATTTGTGAGGACAGAATAACACCTTTT
Source organism: Volvox carteri f. nagariensis (assembly GCF_000143455.1). Lineage (NCBI taxonomy): Eukaryota > Viridiplantae > Chlorophyta > Chlorophyceae > Chlamydomonadales > Volvocaceae > Volvox > Volvox carteri. Next base: position 19,047 of record NW_003307603.1, on the reverse strand, counting down.
TTTGGGTTCAGAACGTGTACTACAAGCTTGCCTTCAAATTGCTGGATTTGCAGAAGCAAAATAGACTAATGCGATTGGTTCATTGAATAACGCTACGGCAGATGACAGTGCAAAGATGGCGGTTGCGGGTCCTTCTGCTGGAGACGCTCCCCTCAAGTCCTCCGGATGTGTCCGTGCCACTCTTTGGATATGAAGGCTTATAATTAAAGAATGGGCTGTGCACAGTCATCCCTTGAAGCGGTGGACTCGGCAACCACTTCCGATGAGCTAGCAAATCCAGCAAGGTTGCCCGGCACTGCCGATATAACCCAACAGGACCAACCCATTCAAATTCTTAACACATCGAACACATGGAACACCAACCTGCAGCGTCCAATTATCGTCCCGGACGGGCTCGCCGCAGCATCTTCGAGCGACGAATGCTCAAGGCCACAACGCAGCTCAAATCACGAGATGAATCACCAAATACAAGGATCTCGAAACAACTCCAGATCCAGCCTAAGCGCTTCGGCCGATGGCTTGGGCATTACTGCCTTAGTCGATGCGTCAGTTCCAGATAGCGGAACACAACCACCTGGATGCATCTGCAGCCCAGCCCAGCCAAATGGCATACCCACATCAGGCCCCCTTCTTGGGAATGGACCTTCACCCTCCTTACAACCCCAAAAAATACATCAGCTAGCTGCTGTCAACACGATCCCAACTCCACCTCCAGCTCGTGCAGCCTTGCCGCCTGCTGCATCCCAGGCGGGTGCCGCACAGCGTGCGCTGCTACCGCCGCTACAACATCCACCAACGCTGCTACAGCAGCAGCATGAGCAGCAACAACAGCGGCTCGGTAAGCCAGCCGCGGACGTGGACCGCCAGACGGCGCTGATACAGCCAGTAGGAAGGTTGAAAGACCAGCAGCTGGTTCCCCCTTCTCAGGAACTCGGCTCTTGGCCGGCACAACAGCAACGGCAGCAGTTGCAGCAGCACCAGCTACAGCCTGCGGGGCCCCCAATGGACCACCGTATGCTGGTGCTCATTGTGTGGGACATAGAGAACGTGCGATGCCCCAGGGGCAACGGGCCCTGGGACTCCGTGCTAACACCGGCCAAAGTTTTGGGGTACGTCGTGCATGGGGGCAGAGGCCGGGGCTGTCGACGGGGCAGAGGCCGGCGTGGTTCAGGAGCTAGAGTACGGCAGAAGGTTGCTCGAGGAGGGGACATTAGCTCCCCTGCCTGCCCTCCCCTCCTCACCGCCCTGGTCTCGCCTCCTTGTCATCTCTTCTCCTCACCGTCCCGGCTTGCTTTACTTTCGGACCTTCCTCAGCCCCGTCTGAAACACGCCCCATTTTGATGCACGGCGACCGCGATTCAACTTTACACGTATCTTTGCATGCATTCGTGCAGTTGAGCACGGATTACATGTGAAACGACAGCAGACTTAGCGACATCACAAAATATGGAGACAGACATTCCGCACAAGCTGTACGGACCGCACGAATTGAGCCCTATCCTACGCTCTACCTAACGGCTGCAGGTACATTAAACAGCATTTCATTTACGAACCTGGGCGCGTCGAGTACCGCACTGTGGCGGCTGTGACGCCCAAGAGCCTCAGCATTGTCCAGAAGCGATATGCGGGTTTTGTGGAGCAAATGGTTCCGGAGCTAACTCTGTTGGTGGCAAGTGCCCAGGAGCCCAAGCGAAATGCGGACGTCATGCTCAAAAAGGTGGGCGGTGGATGGGGCTTGTTAAAATGGCCAGGGTGATGTGGGCTAGGGTGATGTGGACTAGGGTGATGTGATATCGGAGAACATTCCTTCAGTCATCCGGAAGCTCTGGCATGTAGTACGGCATCTCCAAGGGCATCCATGTTCCGCATGTGCACCACAGGAGTTGTACCGCTTCGTGTCGGAGCATGCGCACATCGCGCGGCTGTATCCGGGGCAGCTCACGGTGGTTCTACTCAGCGGTGACGAGGACTTTCTGGAGCCTGTACAGGTTCGTACGGGACCTGCCACATACATGTGCGTGCGTATGTCCAAACGCACCTGTGTGTGTTTTTGGCGTATGTATGTATGTAATGGAACTTCCATTGGGGCTTAGGACGCGGGAGATACTCGCGGTGTATTGCAGGGTAGGCTGAGCAGATGAGGGGGTTCCCTTGAACCTGTATATATGTGTATGCATGACAACCAACTTAACCAGCGCCATCCTTGTGCCTGCGTGTGTGTGTCTCTCTCTGTGTCTGTGTCTGTGTCTCTGAGGTTTCCTACGATGTCCCAGACTTTTAATGCAAATGTTTCTAATACATACAGACTGTCTTAAAATACATACAGGCTGTTTTAAATACTGAGCTTCCACGACGTGCGCAGGTAGCGCTGAACTCGGGCTTCGCGGTGGAGCTCATGCACCACGACAAGCCTAGCTGGGCCCTACGCAACCAGCAAGGATACGCCCGACCGCCGCTGCTGTGGGCAGATTTCCTCAAGGAGCGAAGCGGGGCCGACGTCGTCAATCTGCCGTACAATGGAAGGCGGTAACCGGCTAAAAGCTACGTCAGTCGCGGTGGCGATGGCCAAGTCGGGCTGACTGGCTGCAAAAACGAGGCTGTCAGGAACCTTTGCTTTGCTTGGGAGTTGCCAGTTGTCGGGTATCAGCTGGCCTGAATAATAAACAGTAGGATCTTAGGAAGTTGTCTGTTCCGATGATTGTCAGTTGTTTGTTGTAAATATCCTGTTTTCCACGACGGAACATGTGCACGGCATAGGTGTTGTAGTGCGTACGGCAGATGTACGAAGAGCCTGAGTGGAGTCGAGAGCCCGGAGGTAGTGCGTCTGCGCCCCACAGGCGAAGTTGTGTAAGGCTGGTGGGGAAAGCGGCGTGCTGTGTGTGTAGTTATTACAGTGCTGTGCTGTGCTGCTTTTTGTGCGTGCGCATGCATTGCGCTGGGTGGGAAAGGTGTCCCAAAAAGATTAAAGCAACCGTGGAAGGGCTACTTCTGATGAAAGTGAATGAACGTGATGGGCGGTATATTGCTTAAGAGACTCATGACCAATCTTGGATGGCCTGGGAACTCGGCCTGGGAAAATGAACTCTGCGGGAATAAATTAACGTGATTTCATTTTCCCCCGGGCATTGAAGAAGTGCGGTGGGCAGGCGGTTAATAAGAACCTAGCAATTCATGAGGAGCGAAAGCGATGAGATTGGCCGCAGCGGTGTGTGCAAATAAACATATGAGATTTATGCATATCGTAGCGTACTCGACGTACAGAGCAGGAAAGCAGTGCGGTTTTGTTGAGGTGTGGATTGCGATGGTGGCACCGGCAACGGAATCCGGCTACCGTATGAAATAGATCTGTTGGTCAAAACAGCAGCAAACGGCTTCTCGTTTGTCTGTGCGCATTTATGGCGTTTTCTAATTACTTGCTCCTCGCGTATCAAGAGAGCCAACTGAACCCAAGCAATGAAACCTAGCAAACGAATGGCGCCCATCGCGCAGATTGTGTAACCGGCATGGCAGGCATGCGTCATATTCTTCGAGGCTATATGGTGTTGATGGGTACTTCCTTTACTTTCGCGAATTCCCCAGGAAATTTTCCTTCGGGACCAATTTTCACCTGAGCCGACTAAAGGTCCTAACCGGACGACTGTGCGTCACGGTGCCGTTAGTGGGTTGGTTGCGACTTTCGACAAGGATAGCTGTACATGGCCGTACGGCGTTGCGTCTGTGACAGGTTGATGAGCGACTCTTTAGACAGAATCACCTAACAGCTCTTGATTCACGTTTCACTTGACGCTTGTGTTTCATCTTTTGTTTGTTTTTGTGTTTTTTAATGACGGCATGACGCGCTCGGCATTATCCTGGCATGCGCTTGTTAAGATGGCGACCAGGTGCTCTCATCCCCTGAGTGGTTGAGTCTACCCACCCACCCACCTACCTACCTACCCACCCACCTATCTACCTACCTACCTACCCACCCACCCACCTACCTACCTACCTACCTACCCACCCACCCACCTACCTACACCTACAAGAAAACGGGCATCCAAAGTTCCAAATAGTGGAAGTCCTAAGCGATGAAGTCACCCAGTCAAGGTTCCGGAAGTAAAGCCTCTTTGCGAAGCACACAAATTTGTGGGCCCGAAATATTTTGTGGTGTAGTCGCGAGCAAGGGAGGCTAGCAGAACCGGAAAAGTGCTACGAGCAAAGAGTGAGGTGTGTGGAGAGGCAACACAGCCGAGACGAGAAAAACACGCATGCCCTCACCCCATCCCCACGATGCTGACTCTGGTGGAACCGGCCGCCTGCGTGCCGTAGCACGCGGCAACAATTACACTCGTGCACACGTAGCACGATGAGGCTCAGTTCGTTACAATACGACACATACGCGACTGGACACCTCCGTTCACTGCCCCTTCTAACGCCGCATGCATATTCCGCGTCACGCACATCCCCCTTACTGCCGAATCTATATAAGGCCGCCTTCACACCACAAACAGTGAGGGTGTGAACACTCCCCAGATCTATGCCTGCCGTGCACGCGCGCGTCCTACCCATATATCTCCCACCAACGCATGAGTGCACGCATCACACGCCACCCCTATAGTTCATGTGCCTCTCCACCTCCTCCTCCACCTCCACCACTACCCGGGTAAGTTCAACTCCAAACTCTCCAACCATCTTCCTCCCTTGCTTCACTGCCGCCGCCTGAGAACACCTCCTACTGCTCCGCCTACACCAGCACCTCCACCTCCTACTGCTCCGCCTTCCGCGGCGCTCTGAACAGCAGGCTACAGCAGGTTAGTGCCCCATCAGCCTTGGCCAGCTCGCTCATGGACAGCGTGTGCAACGTCATGCCTCGGGCCTCACACGCAGCCCGTACAATGGCCTCGCTGGCGGGGAACCCCGCCTGCATAACCACGTGGGCGCCTGCGCTCAGCACGTTGGCCGCCAGGGTGTCCGGTACAAAAATGAGATCCAAAGGTGTCGTACCGGCACCCGCAGCAGTAGCTGGTGCCGGTGCCGATAGTGATGGGGAGGACAAGGAGGAGGAAGAAGGGGTCTCTTGTTGTTGTTGTTGCTGCTGATGATGAAACTGATGATGATGTGGGAGGACCGCGCGGATTTGATCTGCTAGGGCATGACCCATGGGGCTGTCGGCCACCAGCAGTGTGTGCGGGTCCTGTGGAGTGGGGCCGGGGGGGTATTTGTGTGGGGGGGTTGTATATGAAGGAATTATTAACCGACCGTAGGAATTGATTAATTCATCTGTCTGTAGGAAACAATTACATTAAATGAATAAAATCACTACCGCTTGGGGCGCACCAGAGCTGACAAGACGCTTTTGAAGTGCAGTGTATTGTTGTTGTGGGCAGCGACTGCGGCGGCGTTCGCGTCGGGACCAGGGGAGCTTACGACCTTGCCATCCGCCGCCGTAGCTGCAGGCATTATGGCTGTGGTGGCCGCAGCGATAGCGGCATCCTGTACGGAAAAGACGTACAGCGGCGGGCCACCGGCGGCCTTCAGCAGCGCTTCGAGCTGCGCTACTGCCTCCTTGTTCGTACGGCGGCTGGTGCCCACAAGTACGGCCCAGGGCAGTACGAGCACATCGCCGCCGTCAAGTGTTGCGGGGTCGCAGAGTCTGTCAATATGGGAAATGCCGAGTGACTGCAGCGCCTCCACAACAGGGTCAGGCTCCCGCTGGCGTGAAGGTGCACCTGTATGTATGTACATATGTATGTATGTGGGTGGGGGAGTTTGTTGCTTGTAGTTATGCTGCCAAGCCACGGTGGTGGTAAAACACAAAGACGGGGCGCGAAGATCGCGGAGGGAGGCTTGTAGCGCATTCGTAAGGGAGTGCATACGAGTTTGGGTTCACACCTGGGGTCTACGGTTTCACATTGGGCAGAATGATACAGGTCATCAAGCCACGCCTAGATTGGAGGAAGGGGACGGGGCGAGGGTTTGAACCCAGAAGCAAACCCCAAAATGTTTAGTGGATCTTGCACGTCACACCGAGAGATATACGAGATCGTGCGGGCTTTACCTGGGCGTGTGATCACTGCATGCGACTCGCTGATGACGAGGGCAGTATCCTCTATAAACACGCAGTCCGGGCAGCTATCATCCGCTGGAATCTCAAGTACGTTTGGAATGATCGATTTCAAGAGTTCGTTGTATTTTTCATGCTGATTATAAGCCACTTTTACATCAATGGGCTCGGCTGGGGGCTCCAAGGCAAGCGCGTCTTCAAAAGTCCGCGCAAGGCCACGAGTCAACGCATGTGTCACATGGAAGTGCGTGGACATCTCTTGTAAACCAACTCTTAACTATTTTCGTACCGGGATGAAATCAGGTAACTGTATCCGAACTCGCGTTCTAAAAGCCGCGATAATGCGGGTGGAAGAAGTTCAACCCAGCCTCGTACATGTATTTACTACCATAAAACGCATCCAGAGCACAGGAGCAGTTGCAAGCATGGCTTCCGCAAGTGGCAACAGCAGCGGTGGTTATGGTTTCAGAAGAGTTAGTTATAAATCAACCGTCCAAAACATTTGCGTGCAGCGCGAGTTTTCAATAAACTTATATATTATACAATGGATTCCTAAGTAAATCTCAAAGTGCTCGTAGCACCATCACTTAGTGACTATTCCGGTTGCGTGAGTACGTACGCACGGCCAAGCGCAAAGCCCCTCAGCAGGCGTCAATGAACCCCAACGAAAGCGGCAACGTAGGCAGTGCACTAACGAGGATATGGTTGAGGGATCGTAGTTGGAGAAGAAGATTACATGAAAGATGGATGAAGGATAACTCCAGCTGCAACGGTCAGCGGTCCTGCGGTAGCTAGACACGGCAACGTTCGCTCGGAAAGCCAACGGCACACCGTCTGTCAGTATTTACGCAGAGGCGACAAAGGTAAAAGCCTGTGATGGCCTAAAACTCACAAAAAAAAATTTTGGTCGACCTACACATTTTAATTCTAATCCTAATCCTAATTCCGGCCTTCACACTTGCCGCTGTCTTGCATCGCCAACATGGCCCCACTTCGCCTGGCCAGCCTATTCGCACACTCTCGTCCCTCTTGACCGCCAAAACAAGAACAAACAGAAAACACCACCGGGGGCAGGGGCTCTACGCAGGGGGCTCCACTACACACTCAAAAAACCGAGGCAAGGGAAGACCTACCCACATCAGGCGCGGTCCCTCAGAAGGCTCTCCTAGTCCAGGTCACCCACGCAGCCAGCGAGGCAAGAGATACACGGAGGACCACAGGCCTGAGATGCCAAACCACATAAGCCGAGACACGGCTGCACAAACAAGGCAAACACAAGCGAGTACTCACACACTGGTCCTTGAAGGCCAGCTGTTCAACTACCATGAGCAACGTACACCTCCCAAGGGCGGCCACCACTACCCCACCGGTCCACGTACAACCGAGGCAAAAAACTTGTCCGCATGGCAACCTCCTCCTCCTGAGGGTTGCCAGCTCCCGGGCGCAGCCCAGCGCAAGACAAAGCAAAAACACCTATTGCTGCGGGGGGGATGACAAGCCAGCACGGCGCCCCCCTACAAAGCCCGAAGAAGGCACGCCCCACAGACGCTGCCTGCTCCCGCTTACCACACTGAGATCTTTCCCTTCCTGACCCTGGCCGGCATCACCTACTCTCCCTCTTCAAGCCACTCTCCGCCACCGCTTTCCCACCTCCTCTCCACTCCCACAAGCCACCTACACCGTCTCTACTCTGATGTCAGACAGCACAGAACCTATTCCCCTCTCTTCGACGGGCCCCAATTCCCAGGGATAGGGCTTACACACGAACACATGAGCACACACAGGCCGGCTCTGCAACTCCCCCTGCTAGACCAATACACATTTTGAAAAACCATAATTTGCATCACACGACCCTAGGCCAGGTCACTGCCCTCTCCCCCAGCCCTCCACCTGCCCAGAGCCTCCCTGCTCTCCTCACCCCCTCGCCCTTCCCACCTATCCCTACTCCTGGCTCTCTCCCCCTCTCCCTCGCTCTCCCTGCTTCCTACAAAAAACGCCCCTGACCCGACACTAGTACGGCTATTTAGGCCGTGATTTCCACCGGTGCTGCACACGCATCCGTTCCTCCACGACCGCCAGGATGGGGTGCTGCGGCCTGACTCTGTCCCAGCCGTGTCTGGGGGTCTCCAGCATTGTGAATGAGCGCAGGCGCGCCCAGAAGTCTGCCACAACCCGGGCGTGTGTGCAGGCCAGCGGTGAGGCTCCTGCTGCGCCCCCTGTTGCTGTTGCTGCCACCGCCTCGCCCCCTCCTGCCCCTGCTTTCTGTGTTGGCCCATTATCCACTGGGTGTTTAGGGTGGGTCCCTCTTGTCACCGCACCTCTCGCCAGGGTGAAGAAGTCTGTGATGGCCCACTGGCGGGATCTCTGCTGCTGGGGCTGCCCCATCATGGTCTGCACCTGCTGCGGTTGCTGTCGCCGCTGCTGCTGCTGTCCCACTGTCGCTATCACCCCCACCCCTCCCTGTCACCAAGTTACTGCTCGGAGGCAGAACGTGCCTACTTCCATGGTGGACAGCACCGCTAGGGTGATCACATCCCAGGGGGCCTGCTCACATCCGGATGGCGCTTGGGTGGGCCAGAGCTGCTGCCGGGTGGTGGTGGTCCCTATTGTTGTCTGAGCGTGTGGCAGGTGCCTGTCAATCTGTTCCCGCACAGCTCGCGCGACTGGGCATTCCCAGAAGTGGTGCAGTCGTGGTGGGCAGGGTCGGCCGGCGGTGCCCCCATATCTCCCACATCTGCATGGCTCAGTGGGCACCCAGGCTAGGTGCGTGTTGCCAGGTAGGGGCACGCCATCCACCGCAAGATGCCACAAGGTCTCCTTGTTCTCATTCTCCCAGCGCACCCCATGCCATAAGCATGCCAAAGCTGTCTGAAAGCGGCTAAGCTCGGCAATGGGGTTGGCTGAGCCCGGTTCTAGGGCATGTTCAGGGCCTCTTGCATGAAGTCGTTCATCAGGTGTATGCACCGCTTGTTGGCATGCCCGTTCTGTACCTGTGTCACTTGACTGACCGTTAGACGGCAGAGCGGCACAGTGTCCGTCCCCCCGGGGAGGCGCCACCCCAGGCGCCCGATGATCATGGTCATCACTTGTGTGCAGTCTGGCAGGGTCGATGCTGATGCTGGTGGTTGCTGCTGGGGCCCCTCCTCCTCCACCTGCTGCCGCTGTCGCAGTCTGATCTCCGCTGCACGTGCTGCCTCCAGCCAGGCCGGGCTGATGTCGCTGTGTAGGGCGCCAAGAGCCGCAAAGGTGGTGTCCTTGTCCTGCAGCTGGGCGGGGACTGTGGCTGGGTCGAGGTGCTCACGGGCCCACGAGTGCCAGGCTGCTCCCTGGAGGGTGGTGGTTGGGTCGTTGTTTGCCCCTTCCCTCACCGTACCAGATCCCCCACTGTGTGCAGTTTCCTGTATGGTGTCAGTGCCGTGTGGTATGCTTCCAGGCCTGGTCGACGGCTGGGGCCCTCGGTGTTTGCATCATTGGCTGCATTGGGCAGCAGTGGGTTGCCCCATAGCACTGCCGCCCAGCACCAATCTCCAGGTTTTAGTAGGGTTCTGCCAATGTCCTCCACTGACGGCAGGTGTCCTAGTGCCCCCACGATCCGGCTGATGTCTGCAGGGAGGTCTCTGCCACCGAGCCATGGTCCCGTGGGCCGGGTGGTTGTCAGAGCCCAAGGCTGGAGTGCAGGGTGGGTGAGCTCCAGGTAGGCGGACAGTGTGCGTACCCAGGGGTGTAGGGCCCGGGCCTCTGCCACCTCCTCATCCCCGCCTGCCCCACAGTTACTTCCAATCCTACGCCGCTACCTTCACAACCTGCCATCGGCAGTGCTTGTGCAATGAATCGCACGGCCCAGACTGCGTGGCGTGCATGGGTGTGCTGTCGGAACAGCAGCAGTCCAAAACCTGCTTTGTTGTACGTCATCCATCGCCCAGTATCAAAAAGTGCGAGGCGAAGTGGATCCTGGTCATCGCCCTGAATCCATCGATCTGACGGTCGGCAAATAAGGCGGGTCCTGCGGGTCCGCACCACAGTACCCGCAGCCGAGAGCACTCCGCCCGGGTAGCTTATATCTCGGCCTACCTGCCGGAGATTCCCTACCACGGTCCTGCCGTATTAGGATGATGTCGGTGGGGCCCGGGGCCCCAGCCCGTTAGGTTCGCTACGAACAACGGCCATGTTCGAGGCATGTGACGATACTCGTAACATGTACGAAACTCGAGTCAGATCGTTAACGAGTCAACAGTTATCGTTAACAGTAATCGTTGAAATATTATAAGGGAAATGTAGCTTACTACACCAGGATTCTTCACCCCGATTCGGGCTCGAACATTTTTGAGATTTTTCCGTTTTGCCCGAAAGGAAAAATAGTGCGCCCCGGAGCATCCCGAACGGATTTGGGGCCTTTTGAAGCATTTCTTCGGGGGCCCCACCGAAGCTTCCCGAAGGCATTTTCGGAGAAAACCGAGCGATATTCCTGCGTAGATTTGCATGTTTCCGGGCGCGGAACGGGCCTGGGAACCGGCCAGGAAACCGGCCAAGCACGCGGGCTTGCAGTATAAGGCCCGCTTGGTCACCAGTCAAACAACAAGTACAAATGTGCATTGCAGCAGTATCGCACACACTTTCACACATCTAAGCAATATCCATATCCCACATCTAAGCATATCCATAATTAAACATGCCCGAGTCAGCGGATGATGAGTCAGCGCTCAACCAAGGTGCCCCCCATCTCCCTCGGGATTCGCGGCTCCATTAAGGCATCTGGTAAGTTCCTATCATACAAGGAGTATAATAGTGGCGCTATGAAAGTTCTTTGTAACACAGACCCCCGACATTGTCGAGAGCGTAGGGGCTGCTGAGGTATGATGTTGAGCTCGAGGCCTCAGTTGATGCACCCAGATGCACACCCTGGATCGGCGGCAATTGCTGTATCCTCTGTCTCTGAGGATGTGCGGAAGATTGGATGAGGAGGGATCTTAGATGTCTTCTGGATCATCGCCTTAGACTTGCAATTCGTATGGCGTAGTACAGCGTGGTAATGGTGGATGGTGGGATATCCACTGTTGGACCGAATAATCCAACATGCAGAAGGGAATCAATGGATGGGACAGACAGCCAGTTACGCAGCCTGCTCTTGATAATGCGGTGGACGCTAAAGCCACGCTTAACGCACGCTGTTTGGGTGGGCAACTTTGCCGTTAGCAGCAGGAGTAGAAGCGACTGGGGATTTCGGTGTAAACTCCGCATCAGTTCCCCTAGGGGAACTGGTTCTAGGCCTAGAACCCGGATGGGCTCCTGCACCGTATTGCCAAGGTGGGCGACTGTGTTCTGCCTGATGAGAGTGATGATGAGGGCAGTGTGGGCAGTGAAATTGCTGAGGCCTATTATCCTTCTAATAACGGGGTGTACCCGTCTGAGGAGACGGACGATGATGATGATGTGGCAGGTGTGGTGGAGGCGATTGCTGCAGAGGTGGATGAGGAGCGGCGCCCCATTGGTTTTGGGTAAAATCCCCGCCTGAACGATTGCTCCCAGGCGCCATGTTCCAAAATAAAGTCAAACACCTGTTTATTCAGCCATCCTAGCTAAATTTTACCTAGCTAAATTTTACCCTGAAAACCGCCCTATGGCATAAAACGGATTCCCGAGATACCACGATACTGTAGGTTGCTAACGTTTACACCTTAAAACCGCTTCAGACAGGTTCGGGGTGCCAGAAAACATTGTCAGGCTGACAGGAAAACTTTCGGGGAGGGCCCCGAAAAGTTATTCAGAGGGTTTCGGACACGACCGAAATTTTTGGGTACCCTGGTGAAGAACCCTAATGCCCTCCCGAAGCCGTAGAAACCGATTTGCCGACCTCTGAACGTCATCATCAACAACATCACACAACATATGACAAGCTCTATAACAAAGTGTACTATTATCTATATTATATAGATAAACATTTGTATAATACACGGTTGCAGGCGGACAACGAAGTATTTGTCCTGCCTGCCTGCAGCTCCAGCAGGAGGGTAGGATCCGGGCTGGAATTAGGGAGGAGCTCTGTCGCAGAATTAGCCTGGATTTTATTCCTGACAAAAGAATTGCTCTGCCGAGGTCTGGAATTGTTCTGGCGGACTCGCCGGAGGTATTCGAATTGCGCTGTGGAGCCTCGGAATTGGGCTGTGCTGGGCCTGAATTGGCCTGTCCGGGTGTCGAATTGGCCTGTCCGGGTGCCGAATTGGCCTAACAGGGTATAGAATTAGCCTGACGGGGTATCGAATTGACCTGTTCGGGGTGTCAAATTGGCCTGACAGGGTATCGAATTAGCCTGACAGGGTGTCGAATTGGCTGTCAAGTTGGCAGGATTGGCTCGGGCTGGCATCCAAAAGCACATGACTTTTAAGGAATTTACAGAAAACTTTGCAAGAGGACCGCTTACAAGTGCCTCATGTGCGTATTAGTTTCGATCCCACGACATGGAGTGGGAAAACTTGCACACCTGGTTACCGTACTCTGGCACTACTACTACTACCGGAGGCAAGCACTCAGGGCCACGACTGCATTACCCAGTCAAGTCAGCCGCCGAGGTCCCACTGTTTTCCCACCACACTTCATCGGCAGTTCGTCCAGTTTATCCCACAACACTCGTATGCATGAATAGGTTTGGGTGGAAACAATGACAAATCTCTGATACACAGCTAAACTCAGTACCACGAGCTACATTGAAAACAAATGAAAATGCAGATGTCTGCCGAGAAGAATATGTTCACCATATGCAATCTATGCCTTAATCCATCGAGCTCTCCGTTGGGCGGGGCATGGCCCATGAAGTCGCCCCCGGTATTCCGCCCATGCAACCAAACACTGACACAAAACGTTGCACGCATGGGCCCATGTAAACCACGACACTTCCGTGTGGATTGGCTACCCGCGCTCCCCATGTCAGGGGTCCTCCCTCCTGCTGTTGACTCCCGGATTGCCCACGCACAAACGCCAAACGTTGGCGCAGAAAACAGACAGGCCATTGTAGTATGGCATCAAACCACGCATAATCCACAGCGGCTTTCAGCAGCAGTACTGCTTGGTGAATGCGACCGGCCGTGTACTGCCAGTCTTAGCACCGATGAACCACCCCCTGATGCAGCCGCTGATGCAGCAGGCATATGGGTCTACACCGCCGAGCTCTGACCAGTTTGTTTTGAACTCGCCTACACAGGGTTGTAAAACAAGGGGGGCATTTCTGTTGTCATATGGTATGATGTTTCATAGACGTCGGTATGTATAACATTATGCAATTGGGTGGGTGGGGTGAGGTGGGTTCCTCCTTTCTAGGTTGCCCACTCTTCCCTGCCACACATCTCACGTCGCCACTTACCAGTAGCACCACGCGACTTGACGCGGGGTGGCACATCCTCTGCTTCGGTGATGGCGG